>NC_142948.1:20229094-20439094 GCF_046866305.1 Octopus bimaculoides | reverse complement strand
TTCACTCGTTGCTTTGTTCTGAGTTCAAATTCCGCCAAGGTCGACTTTACCTTTCATCCTTTCAGGATCGATAAAATAACTACCTGTTATACACTGGTGTCAATGTAATTGACTGTCCCCCATCCCCCAAAATTTCCAAGGCTTTGTGCCTAGAGTAGAAATAATTATTTCATACATTCGATAGCAACTGACATGTTACAGAGAAATAGGTAGACTAGCTCCAGAAAACTGTGTCGATACAAGGCAAAATCATTTTCAGAACAAAGAAGCATGTGTGGAGTAACTGCTCCAGGTTGAAAGACCTTAGAAGCATAGGAAACATAGATTAACTTTGGTAACAGTATTCTTTGCAATGATGATTTTTTTATTCTATCTGATATATTTAGGAACCAAATAATTAAAAGTGTTTGTCATGAGGTTTTTGTGGTGCTACTGCTATAGGCACCATGATATCTGAGTTATTTTTACCATCTCAGTGTAACATGTAGTGACTTTGAAGAGAGTGAGAAGGCCTTGAATCAACATCAGGTCAGTCATCAATATTATCTGTGGATTTAGCAAGGTTGGGATAAATCGACTTGAAGAATGAATGGAATTTTAAAAGTTTCCTTGTTAACGCTAATTCTGGAAAATGAGTTATCTTAAGGTTATAAGACATTGATGATATTACTAAACATCAGTTTCTATTCACAAACTAATGCTCAAAATGCTGTTATCAAGAGATTCTTTTATAAGAGATTGTGTCAGTTTCTTGGACAATGGTTCTTTGTCTCCAGCATCCTCACTATTTCTGCTACCACTAATGAGAACTTTATCTACTATTTTTTTTCTGTTAATTTTCAATATCCAGAGTTATTCCCTTTATCTTCTTACCAGGTTCAGCTGTCATCTTCTGTGATATCTATTTGCCCTCTGAATTATACAATGAAATTCACTTGCTACAAATATTTCACAATCATATTCTACTTCCACAATATACAGCGTTTTTCCAAACATTGGTAACAGTGGTAGTCTTCAATAAGTTTCACAAAGCTACCAAAGGTTGTGGTGCTTAATGTTATTGTCAGTTCTTTGTCCTTCTGCTTTCTCTAAGATTATTTTCTGTGACCTTCATCCAACATCTACTTTGTTTATTTATGTATGGACCAATTGGTTGGATCCTGGAGGTAACATTGGGTGCCAAGATCTTTACCAACAAGTTGGTGAATATTTGGGTGCTTAGGTACATGGGTAAAAATTAATGACCTCAATCACTCCCTTTCTGTGCATTCAGTTATTTCTCTCTTTCTATTTTGAGCTACATCATAAGTCCACCATACCTCAACTTTAGCATCTCTCCTATCTACTATCATTCTCAACACCCTCTCATATCTGTAATTGATGCTCCTCCCCACCTTTCTCACCCCACTCACTGTAGCCACACTCATGTACCTCTGATTCCCATTTCTGTCACAGTTCATCATCCCTCCCTCTCTCTACACTCTCACATCCTGCATATCATCTCCTTACTCTCTCATCTATCCAGATATATGATACAGCTCTCCACATCCCTGTACTACTTCTTGTCACCTCCTCCTTCCTGATCCACTTCTATTTCTCATCTCTCTCCTCCATACTAATATTTATCATCAACCTTATCCCCATTTTTATTTGTCACTCACTACATTCAGCTACTTTCTTCTCACACTCTTACGAAATTACCACCCACTTCTCCTTTACCTTTGCTCCACTGTCCTTACTCTCATTTACTCACCCTCTTGTACCTTGAAAGTACACTCTGCCAAACAATCACCCCTGTTTTTATCTTTTACCCTTTAATATGTCTCGCAAGTTACTTAACAAACTCACTAGTGTTGATGTCATGAAGAAAGCAGCCAGTACATACTGTGAAGTGGTTGGCATTAGGAAGGGCATCCACTCACAGAAAGTATGCTGAAGCTGACAGTGACACCTGACACAAGCTCCGTGGCATGTCGGATCCTGTCTAACCACCCAACCCATGCCAGCATGGAAAACAGACATTAAGTGGTGATGAGGAGATATGTAAACACACACACACACACATGTCTAATACAGAAGATAATATAGGAAAATATTGTTACATTGTCAGTGGCATTTGGAATGCCATTTCTGCTGTAAACTTTCTTTCTCTCTCTCTCTCTCTCTCTCTCTCTCTCTCTCTCTCTCTCTCTCTCTCTCTCTCTTATATATATATATATATATATATATATATATATATATATATATATATATGTATGTATGTATGTATGTATTATCTATCTATCTATATATATATGTATGTATTATCTATCTATCTATCTATATATATATATATATATATATATCATCATCATCATCGATTTTAACATCTGCTTTCCATGCTAGCATGGGTTGGACGATTTGACTGAGGACTGGTGAACCAGAAGGCTGCACCAGGCTACAATCTGATCCGAAATTACATAAAAACATCTTGAAATACTAAAGAACATATTTATTCAATAAAATTGGCTTCAACCCTGGCCTCCAGACGATTTCAGAATCTCCTGCAATTCTTCTGGGCTTTCTCCTTGTTTAAGTTTGTGAATGCTGCCATAATGCTTACATTCAGTTCATCTTTGGTGTTACAAGGAGCTTTGTTGGTCTCTCACTCAACTGCGCTCTACACATAATAATCAAGGGGGTTGCAGCCTGGGGAGTTAGATGGCCAGATGTTAGGGGTGATGTGGTTGCAGAAATTGTCTGACAGACATGACTGGGTTCTCCTGCTTGTGTGGCATGGTGCAGAGTCCTGTTGCCGGACATAGGGTCTTCCAGCAGCCACCCTCTTGACCCAGGGCAGCACTACCTCCTCTAGGCACTTGATATAGGCCTCTGTGTTGAGTCTGAGGCTGTGTGGGAAGATGAATGGAGGCATAACATCGCCATAACTAGTGATTTTTATTACTCTTGGAACATGTCCTTAGATTGACACTCAAACCCTCTGAAATGTTCATATTGGAGCTTCCGGTATGAATGCCAAGCAGTACAGCATGTTGTTTCCAAATTTCTGGCAGAGTGAATTGTGTCACGGTGCGGTTTTTCTCACAGATGTTGCCCAACTGATCCTACTATACTGTGTAGTCGACAAAATCAAAAACAAACAATGCGCATGTGCAAAATTAAAAATATATATTTCCTTATTGCCCACAGGGGGCTAAACACAGAGGGGACAAACAAGGAGAGATAAAGGGATTAAGTCGATTACATCGACCCCAGTGCGTAACTGGTACTTATTTAATCAACCCCGAAAGGATGAAAGGCAAAGTCAACCTCAGCGGAATGTGAACTAAGGATGTAACGGCAGATGAAATACTGCTAAGCATTTTGCCTGGCATACTAACCATTCGGCCAGCTCGCCATCGTACCATGTACATATGTGTGTGTGTGTACATACATACATGTATACATATACAGCAATTTGCAGTGCTTCAGAAGACCCACTCAACAAAGTAAAATTGAAGCCATAAAGGCATGTTATTTATGTCCACGACAACTCCTGCACACAATCTGTCCCCCAAGAAACCTCCCCTATAACTCATCTTCTCAACATCCCCTTCCTTGTACCCATGTTCAGCGCCTGCTGTATCCCTTTCTACTCTCCCTTACTTACCTATCTTGCATGCAGTATATCCCTGTCAAATCTCTTCCCCCATCGTATCCTCATAATACCCCTCCCTCTACTTATGCCCTCTACCATCCCCCCACCATCTCCCATTCTCCTTTTGCAATCTGAAGAACTTACCCATCCATTTGCCCTCTCCAATGCCCTGCACTCTTCACTATATACACCTCCCTGGGACTTGGGTGAATGGCACCCAGCCCTACTCCCCATCACATCATCACCATCTCATTTTCCTCTTCTCTCCACCTGAAGTATCAATGTTTCTCATCTCATGCAAGATTACTTTTTCTCTCCTTCAATATAATACCTCCCCTAGATGGAGGGATCTTGTCTTGCAAGCTACTTGGTAATCTTATTGCAGTATGTGCCTTATGAAAAATGGTTTGGACATCCAGCCATAGAAACCATGCCAAAGTAGACAGCAGGGTTTAGTGCAGCCTTTAGTCCTACTGGTTCCTCTCAAACCGTCCAACCCATACCAGATGGGAAACAGATGTTAAATGATGATGAGGATGTGTGTATATGTGTGGGTGTGTGTATGTTTGTTTCTCTTTGTCTTGACATTGCATGATTGTTGCAAATGAATGTCACTCATTGCCAATCTCCCATGAAATCATGTCTGGCCATAGCGAAATATTACCTTGCTGGGAAACAGGTAAGGTTGGCAACAGAAAAGCTATCTAGCCACAGAAAATCTACCTCAATAACCTTTGTTCAACACCTAGAAAAATCAGAGTTTAAAACGATGATGATGATGAAGTGAGAAAGACAGAGATGTTTATGTGGTATATATGCACTGACTGACGCAGCTGCAGATATCATTCTTTGATAAGTAAACCTAAAAGAATTGAATACATTTGGAAATTAGTATTATTTTCTTTTGAATGTTTTTATTGATTATCAATAAAGTAATTGAGATTATATTACATCAGACACAGAAACTCACGTACACACAAGTAAGATCTCTTCTGTGTCATAAATATATATATATATATATATATATATATATATATATATATATATATATATATATATATATATATATATATATATATATATATATATCATCGTTTAATGTCTGCTTTCCATGCTGGCATGGGTTGGACAGTTTGACCAGCTGGGAGTTGTCCAGACTCCAATTGTCTGTTGTGACATGGTTTCCATGGCTGGATGCTCTTCCAGATATCAACCATTTAACAGAGTGTGCCAGGTGCTTTTTATGTGCCACTAGCACAGGTGCATTTATGCAGCACCAGCATGAGTGCTTTTTATATGGCACGAGCACCTGAAAGAAGAAGCCTGTATGTGTGGAGGACAGGGGCTTTACTTAGCTTGATGCATCTTATCAAGTACAGCAAATCATGACGTCTCCTGGTCCCTTGTCATTTCCTCAGTGAGACCCAGTATCCAAAGATCTTTCCTCACCACTTCATCCCATGTCTTCCTGGGTCTACCCCTTCCACAGGTACCCTCCACAATCAGAGCTCAGCACTTCTTTATACAACAGACTTTCCACACTTGAAATTTCTTCTCTAGATCAGGAAGTGAATCAGGTATAAGAACAAGGTCATCAGCTCTCAGGGACAGATGGTCTTAAATTCCTCTGTTAAGGCCTGGAGGACTAAGATAAACAAGTTGTGGGTGAGAACTAATCCTTGGTAAACTATCTGTATACTGAATTCATTGCTATACTCAATGCCAATCTTCACCTTACCAGCAGCATCCCTGTACATGGCTTGTATAGTTCTCACTAACCACTCAACTATCCCTAGTTTATGCACCAGATAAGGGAGCAAGGGACCAGCTGTAGAGGTTCATTTTTGGCTAAATACTTTTCCTACAGTTGTCTAACCAGGAATTTAACATCAGTCAAGCTACTGCCTGGCACAAATCTGAACAGCATCTCATCTACACTAACTCTCTTCCTAATTAATTGAGCTATGACCCTTTCCGTGACTTTCATCACCTGGTCCAGCAATTTGATGCCTCTGTAATTATTTCTGTCTAAAACATCACCTTCGCCTTTGTAGCTGCTACACCAACCATTGAGTATGACTCCTTCATGGACCTGATTGAGTATATGAGTGACTAGGCCATATCCTACTCCACCAGATATTTTAAGCATCTCAGCAGGGATTCCTGATAGGCCAGGGGCTTTCCCTGTCTTCATAGCCTTAATTGCTTTAACTATATATATATATATATATATATATATATATATATATATAGATATAGATATCATCATCATCATCATCGTTTAATGTCCGCTTTCTATGCTAGCATGGATTGGACGATTTGACTGAGGACTGGTGAACCAGATGGCTACACCAGGCTCCAATCTGATATATATATATATATATATATATATATATATATATATATAAGGATCTTTTTTAAAACGGGGGCCACATTTTTCATTAATGTTTTACGTAGTGTTTTTGGTACCGAAAAACTTTCAAACTTCGTATACTTATCTATTTTGTGTTATAGAACAGAAAAATATTTTTGTATTCGAATTTATTTCATGTAAAAAATTGTCTTATTTCGATAATTTCAACCAATCACTGACAAGTATTCAGTTGTTTACCTTTACTCCTATGGCTCATTAAGCGATGTAAAGCGTATTTAATCTCCATACCTTCGTTTTATTTGCTTTTTTCATTTTAAATTTGCTTTAACCCTAACCCTAACCCTAACCCTAACCCTAGGGTTAGGGTTAGGGTTAGAGTTAGGGTTAGGGTTAGGGTTAATTGTTTCAGAATCGTTTGTTTATGTAGTCGGCACTTAATGTATATCGGCTGAATGGACGTCAGTGATTGGTTGAAATTACAGAAATACGACAACTTTAACATGGAATAATTTATGGATTTCTTTTTTTTTTAAGAAGACTAAAAGAAAAAGATGTTTTATATGACACATTCTACCAGTGTTCCAAGTTTCAAAGTGTTTCGTTAATGAAAAATGTGGCCCCCGTTTTAAAAAAGATCCATATATATATATATATATTATGGTAATTTTGATTTTATGATTCCCTCATACCGTGAGGCCTTTATGTGTTGTAATGCCCTTAATATAAATAAATATATTTAAAGGGAATAATTATAATTTTTCCCTTATGAGGTTTTTCATGCCAACTACTTGATAAAGTCTTATAAAGATTTTATCCTATTTTAAATCGTGTGTGTGTGTGTGTGTGTGTGTGTGTGTGTGTGAGGTCGTTTATGCTACTAGTACTGTGTAACCCAGTACTACCTGTCACATGGTCGGGTTGTCTGTGACTAAACCGGCTCCCCCACCAATTCCACTTTGTGAGGAGAGTGTGTATTGGACACCTTGCAAGACTAAAAACAAGACCTGTAAAAAGACCTGTAAGAGTCAACAGCTATCCAATTATTATATGTACATATGTATATAGTTGGCTGAATTGTGGATGTGTGTGCCAGGTGCATGTTTGGTGTGGTGAACTGTGGGTGTATGTTGGGCATGTGTATGTGTATATATATTTGTTTACATTTTTAATTCTTGATTATATGTATGTATATTGCGTGTACGTGTTTTTTTCTTCATCTTTCAAGGAACTGATATTTTATATATATATATTTGTATTTTTACTTCTTTTATTTTATTTGATTTGTGTGTATTTGTGGATGTAGTTAAAGGGGTAGATGGAACTCCTAGGTTTAATAAAGCCGTGGGGAAGGCAATCTGTCTTGGAGAAGGTAACTCTGAATTCAAAACCTTCACTACTGTCTTGCAGTTAGCCTTTGGTTGAGCAGAGACTGGGAGAAGGACACTCTGATATAAAACCACTGGAGAGGTTAAACTCTGGGATAATAAAACATGTGACCTTCATAATCACCCAGTCATCTTGCTTTGGTTTGTCACTGGATATCAGATTTTGGGGGAGGAGTCGGTGCTATACGTGTCGTACAAGCGTGTGGCATTGATCTTTAAATGAGCAGATATCTCTTCAAGTCCCACGGTGATGGAATAGTGGCGACATGTGCAGAGTTAACGGGCTGGGAGCCCATATTCACAAATCTGCATGTGGGTGGCTCAGGGCCCATTTAATGTCGCTGCATTGTTGAAAGAACAACAGCATGTCTCGGTGAGGTCGAGAACGTCTGAGCAGCCCTCTTTAGGGTAACACTGCTCATCCAGAAATCTGAGAAAGGTCCAGAAAAGGTGACCCAAACAAATGCCTGTTCTACCATTAAGCCGGTTAGCAACCTGCAGTTGATGGCTGTTCACTACAACAGGAGGAATACAAAGAGAAAACATGCAAGCAAGAAATATAGATTATGGGTAGGTGTATGGAATGTCAGGACACTTCTTGATCGTGAAGGGTCAAGTAACCCTGAATGACGAACTGGCATAATAGCCAAGGAGTTGGCTCAGTATAACATTGACATTGCTGCACTCTCTGAAACTCAGTTGAGTGATGAAGATCAATTGACAGAAACAGGTGCTGGATACACTTTCTTTTGGAAGAATAAACCAAAGGGTGAAAAACAAGTAGGGGGGTGTTAGCTTTGCCATTCGTACTGAGTTAACCCACAAAATAGAACAACCTAATGGTTTCAGTGATAGGATTATGTATCTTCAAGTTCCTCTATCATGCAATCGTTTTATGACTGTTATTTCTGTTTATGCTCCTACTCTTGACAGCAGCGGTGAATCTATTATGGCTTTCTATGAGGATCTCAGATCGGTTATGATTTTGATTCCAAATGCAGATAAGATTCTCCTTTTTGGCGATTTCAACACCTGTGTTGGATGTGATTATGAGATCTGGGATGCACTAGGGAGACATGGTTTGGGCAAAATGAACGCTAAAGGTCTCCATCTTCTTCAGCTCTACACTGAACTTGATCTCATCATCTGCAACACTGTTTTTCATCAGAAGGATAACCATAAAGCTACCTGGATGCATCCATGATCCAAACATGGGCATATTCTTGATTACCTTATCACCAGGAAACAAGACCTTCCAGATGTTTGCACTGTCCGAGTCATGCGAGGTGCAGAATGTGAGACTGACCATATGCTCATACACAGTAAATTGAAACTCCGCATTATGCATAGAATAAGATCTGGAGGAATAAAAATCCCTAAATGCACTGATGTATTGAAATTAAGGGACTCTAAGGTGCAGGCGAATTTTAGAAATGCTATTGGAGAAGCGGAATTTGATGGAACTTGGGATCAGTTTAAGACCACTATTTACAATGTTGGAGTTGAGGCAACACAAAGAACGACCCTTCATCAGTTGTCAGCTGTTTATCTACTCCAGATAAGGCTAGCTATTCTTGTTGCAAAAACCTCGCCTCTTTTATTAATCAGCATAACACAAAAATTATTATAAACAACCACAGTGTCAAATCTAATCTGAGGAACTGCAATTTCAAAGATAAGACTTGCTGTCCATTAGAAGGTAAATGTCTTGAAAAAAAAAAATTGTTTACAGAGCTAAAGTGCAAGTAGATGGCTCACAAGAATATAAAACTTACACAGTGGCTTCAGAAAATTCATTCAAGACTCGGCTTTATTCCCACCGAAATTCTTTTCGATACCCCAAGAACAGAACAGCAATTCTTGCAAAACATGTGGCAACTGAAGAAGAATGACACCCATCCTTTAATATCAGCTGGACAATTTTGGAAAAAGCACCATTATACAAGCCTGGAGCTTATAGAAGACTTATGAAATGTAATCTTTGCTTCGCAGAAAAGTTCTTCATCCTGTTCCAGGAGAAACATGCATTGAAGTAGAGACGCAAGCTCTTAAATTCCTGCAGGCATGCTGCGAGATTTAAAATGTCAACCAAAAAAATACCATATGGGTAAAACTTTTTGACTTTCAGAAAATCTTGACTTTCGCATTTGAATTTAGCTTTACACCTTACATATAGGTATTTTTGTATTACAATGCTAGTACATCTTTTGACTTCACATTTTATATTTTAGATTCAACTTTTAAGAAAACCTTCAACTCTTTTAAGTTTTGTCAAGGTTTATTTTTCACTCTTTTTTATAAATCCAAATTTTATATTTTAAATTTATATATTTATTTTATATTACATTTGATTATGTTATATTAATTTATTTTACGATTTCCTTATTTTAATATTCTATTCTATATATCAGACAGTTTTTTACATGTTTATAAACGTACAAATGTTATGGTGCATATATTTATCTTGATGTGAAGATATGTCTATATATTTATATATGTGTATGTATGTATGTATGTATGTATGTATGTATGTATGCATGTATGTATGTATGTATATATATATATATATATATATATATATATATATATATATATTTACATATATATTTATTTGTATATTTGTATGCATGTCTATATGTGTGTGTATTTGTATGTTTGTATTTATGTAGATATGCATGTTGTTTTATATATGTGCGTTTGCAAGCTGAATAAAGTATCTATCATTTGTTTGAAACTTTTTAGGAACACCAACTTCCAAGTCATCTTAATCTTTACCTCTCTATTTTTTCTCTTTCTCTTTGTAATTTGTTTCTTTTTCTTCTTTTCCTTTTTTTCTTTCTCCCACTACTTGTTATTCTCTGATTTTCTTTCTCTCGCCTGTAACAACTAAATTGTATAAGCATACACCAGAAGGTATTATGCGCATGCGTATGTGTAAGTGGATACATATATATATGCATTTATATATATTCATCTATTGCTTATATTTGTCTGTATATATATGTACCCATATACCAATGCCTGTATGTTTAGTATATATGTGTATATATAGGTTGTTTGGTATATGTATGTATTGCTAAATGCATATGCATTTTAAGATGTTAGTTCTTTGTGAAAGTTTTTTTTAAACAGATATATCTTTTAATTTATTTAAATTTATTATTATTAAACTCTAATTATTTGCCCTGGGTATTCAGGTCTTTTTCCTCCTACATAAGCTATTTTTGATTCAAGATTTTCTTCAATTTTTATAATAGTATGATTTTAAACTGCAATTGTAATTTCATGCAACCAGTTATTGAAAGGACCATTAGTTGAAAGGATCAATGAAACAAAACCATTTTCAAATGCGTAGCTATCAAAGTAATCGGATATGTATGCATATAACCCTATTTTGTTCCATTCTAAACAAAACTGTCCAACAAACGGGAACGTGAAACTCTGAGTTTTTGTAATATTTTTACTGCTTTTTTAATAAAGTATATATATATGAAGTATCCAAACATTGTTGGTTACTTTTGAACATCATATGTAGCACTCTCTCCCTCTATCTATTTTTTCCCTTTCTGTCGCTAGTTCTCTGTTTTCTTTCTTTTATTTTCTTTTTCTTCTTCTCCACTGTTTTCTTCCTTCTCCCCATACTTAATATTTTCTGATTTTTCCTTCTCTTTCTTTCACCTGTAACAACTAACTTGTATAAGCATATGCCAGGAGATTTTATGCACATGTATGTGTGCGTATATATATATATATATATATATATATATATATATATATATATATATATGCATTTGTATATATATTTATGTCTTTCCTATATATGTCTGCATATGTATGTAGTTATGTACATGCGTCTATATGTTTTAGTGTATAAATGTATATTACAGATGGTTTGGTATGTGCATATACTGCTAAATCTATATGTAATCCAATGTGAAATTTTTTTTTAACGGATATAACTTTTAATGTATTAATTGATTAATATTTTATAAATAATTATTTACACTGGATATTTAGACTCTGTCCTTCTTTATAAGCTATCTTCGATTTAAGATCTTCTTCAATTTTATAAGATGATTTTATACTGAATTTTGTTCATTGCATGCAACTGGTCATTGTAAAGACCATTAGTTGAAAGGACCAATGAAACAAAACCATTTTCAAATGTGTATCCATTAAACTAATTGTATATGTTTGCTTATAACCTTATTTTTATTCCATTCTAAACAAAACTGTCCGACGAACGGGAACATGAAACTCTGAGTAACAGTTTTTGTGATATTTTTGCTGCTTTTTAATAAAGTATGTATGCATGTGTATATATATATATATATATATATATATATATATATAAAATATATAGTTTTAGGGAAAATAACCCAGTTTCAAGAACTCATCGATGAAAATCCACTATCACATATAGAAAAATTAATAATTAAAAGCACAATAAATGAGTATAATATAAAACAAAGTAAATATCATAAGATAAAGATAATAAAATGACTACACGTGTTTCATAACTAATTTTCAAATAGAAAGGAAATTTAAATCGATTAAAATCAATTGAAATTATCAAAAATAAATTCTATTCAAAAATATAGCTAATCGTCAGGTCAATAATTAAAATAAATAAATATATATATCAACCGACAATAAGTACCAAATGAATTTATATGAAATACTTATTTCATAAAGATAGAAAAATTATTAAAAATATCAAAATAATAAACATTCAATAATCATCCCTTCATCCATTATAATATATGCTAACATCATCATCATCATCATCATCGTTTAACGTCCGCTTTCCATGCTAGCATGGGTTGGACGATTTGACTGAGGACTGGTGAAACCGGATGGCAACACCAGGCTCCAGTCTGATTTGGCAGAGTTTCTACAGCTGGATGCCCTTCCTAATGCCAACCACTCAGAGAGTGTAGTGGGTGCTTTTACGTGTCACCCGCACGAAAACGGCCACGCTCGAAATGGTGTCTTTTATGTGCCACCCGCACAAGCACAAATACAAAAACCAGCTTACATAAATTATCATTGTTTTAAAATATCATTGTTTTAAATACAATTTGAACGAATTATTAATTTTTCTATATGTGATAGTGGATTTTCATCGATGAGTTCTTGAAACTTGTTTATTTTCCCGAAAACTATATATTTCATATATATTTTAATCTATAAAGCTCAATTTAATTTAAATTTTTTATAAATTGATTTTAATTGAGTTTTTACCTGTAATTTTGGATTTTGTCCCTAATATTATATATATATATATATATATATATATATATATATATATATATATATAGTTCAAATTTACAGAAAGCAAAGGACGAAGACTGGTGAGGGGACAACAAATAGGTGTGTTAGTTTGACACTCAGGAAGATTGGAAAAATCTTTGACACTTTGAGCCTATTCTCTTCAACAGAAAGGGTTGAGAGGGGAAAAAATGGAGAGAGAATTTTTTCTACTCTAGGCATAAGGCCCAAAATTTTGAGAGAGGGGGCCAGTCAATTAGATCGACACCAGTACGCAACTGGTACTTAATTTATTGACTCCGAAAGGATGATGAAAGGCAAAGTTGACCTTGGCGGAATTTGAACTCAGAATGTAAAGACAGACAAAATACTGCACTGCATTTTGCCTGGCATGCTAATGTTTCTGCCAGCTTACCACCGTAAAAATGGAGAGAGAAAAAAATGTGTTTGGATTAACAGTTTAAAATGATGAAATGATTGGGAGAAATAGGTAGAATGAAAGAGAAATAATAATGGTGACCCAGCTGAACTATGTCTGTGTATGTAAGAATGGAGTGCATGAATGTATATGGAGGCAAGAATGCATTAAGATGTATGTGTGGGCAAGCTTAAAATTATGTGAGCCTGTGTGTATGTGTGTGGAAGCGTGTGTGTATGTGTATAAGTAACTCAGTGCATGCATTGTGTGCAGTGATGTGTGCTTTGTATGCGTGTGAGGCTATCATGTGTGTGTGTATGTTCAAACGTGTGTGTGTGTGTGTGTGTGTGTGTCTGTGTGTGTGTGTGTGTGTGTGTGTTTAAAAACAGAGCCTGAAAGATTGCTTGGAAATACATATCATATCAACAATTAAGATTTCAAATTTAAAGGACATTTGGTAAGTCATAAGTGTCTGTATATTGTATTTTTTGTCAATTTAGTTATAAAATCAGCAGATTAATCAACGGAATACAGTGTCTGCAAGTTGATGAGTACCTCATATTCCCCTCCATTTTCTTATTGCTATATAAATTTAGGGTAAAATAACCCCCTTTTACCCACACCCACTTATTGTACCTGGTATAACACTAGTGTAACAATAATTGGGTACCCTCCCAGCAGTAAATTGTATAGATATTATCCTTTAGTGGGTTGGATCCTCAACTCCTAACTCTCTTGGTGTATATATGTATATATATATATACATAGGTGTGTGTGTGTGTGTGTGTGTGTGTGTGTTGGTCCTCCCACCACCACTTGACAACCAGTGATGGTGTGTTTATGTCCCCATAACTTAGCAATTTGACAAAAGAGACTGATAGAATAAGTACCAGGTCTAAAAAAACAAGTCCTGCCCCAGCATGACCACAGTCAAACGTCTAAAACAAGTGAAAGATGAAAGATATATATCAATCCTCACTAGCATTGCAAATTATACACATGCATAGAAATCAAAAACAGTTTAAAAAACAACTCAGAAAGAACAAAGTACCAAAACTATAGAATTAGTTTAACACTTGAAATGAGTTTGAAGCTTCATTATGTTTTTGGTGTTAATTCTTGTTCAGGGAGTAAACTAAATGAAGGAGAAACAAAGAATAGGAGCAAAATGAGAATAAGTGAATGAGTGAAAAAGAGAATTGATGGAAAGGACTCAAGGAAAAGTGATGGGCTAAAAGACTATGGGGTATGCTGCTTTGCAAAGTGGGTGTTGATGTGTAGGAATATCTATCAATGTGTGTATGTACTTGATCATAAGTATATGGAGGACAGTGTATGTATGTGCTTGGCAGGTGTATTTGAGTGGACAGATATATGTCAGTGTGTAAATGTGATGGTAAAGGTTAGTGTGAGATTGTGTGCATGTGTATGTGATTATTAGCTGGTAATATGAGGTTGTGTAAGTGTATGACTGAATGTGTTGAGGATGTAGCGCTGGAGGGTGTAGCAGAAAAATTAAGCAAGACTGCAATGTCAATGGCATTATTGGGTAAAAAATGAAATCAGAAAACAAAACAACTGAGATGGTAAACGTCCATGATAGTAAAAGTGTCCATGAACATAGATCCCAAGAAGATAAAACAAAGCAAGTTTAGGAAGCTAAAGACATATTTGGGCTGGAGAAAATGGTGTACTGAACAAACGTACTTTTCCTTTCATTTTTTTTTTCAGATACGAGTGTACACAAAGGGTTGCAAGTAAGCAAAGAATATATACACAAGTTTGTGGGTGGATTTAAGTTGCTATAAACTCAGTAGTGGCCAAGTAGTAATGAAACAAGAAGCAGCAAAAGAAAGCAAAATTGGATGATTCAGTACATTTTGAGATAGAATGAATGTGCATGTGTGTTTGTGTGTTTGTGTGAGAAAGACAGAGAGACTGTCACTATGTGACATTCTTCAGGTAATAAAAATATGTCATTTTAATGTCCACTTCTCCATACTTACAAGGATCTCTTTCTTCCTATTCATAGTTATTTTTTTTTTTTTCATCAGTGTTTTTTTTACATATACATTATCATCAACACCATTTAACATCTGTTTTCAATGGTGGAATGAATTGGATGGTTGCACTATGCTCTGTCTGCTTTGGCATGGGTTTTATGGCTGGATGTCCTTCCTTAATGCCAACCACTTACAGAGTGGATTGGATGCTGTGTCTGTAGTACCAGCAGCAACAGTGAGGACACCAAATAATTTACAGGACAAGGCCCCTCAACCAAGTGACAGAGTAATATTGAGGAAGGTGGCTTTGAGCCAGATGAGAAGTGTATGAATAGAGGAGACGGAAACAGAAATCTTACAGTAAAGAAGATACATGACTAACTTAGTAGGAGAGAGATTGAGGAGAGGGAGAGAGAAGATGAGGAGGTGTACATGAGTGAAGCGAGAGCGAGCATTGAATAGGATCAGTGGGTGGGTAAGTTTGCAAGATCAAGAATGGTGTGGAATGTTGAGGGGAAGGGTCGTTAGGAAAGAATTCAACAGGGGACATTGGGAGATGGAGGGGAGGGAAATATGGCAGATGGTGAGCACAGGAGGAAGGAGAAATGTTGGGAAAATGCGAGGTGAGGGAAAGGTTTGTCAGGAACTGATTGTGCACAGGGTGGTGAGATATGGATATGTCTTTATGGCCTCAATTTAACTTAGCTTAACATGTCATTTTAAGCACAGCAAATCACCAGAAGTCTCAGTCCCTGGTCATCTATGTGAGGTTCAGCATCTGAAGATCATTTCTCACCACTTAATCCATGTCTTCCTCTTCCACAGCTTCTCTCCACAATTAGAGGTTGACACTTCTTTATGCAGCTGTCTTCATCCATACACATTGCATGGCCATACCAGTCCAGTCTTCTCTCTTGCACATGACATCTGATGCCTCTTATACCCAATTTTTCTCTCTACACATTTACACTTTGTCATACATGCATACTGTCATTGCACATTCAATGAAACATGCTGGTTTCATTTATTTCAAGCCTTTGCATGTCCTCTGCAGTCACAGCCCATGTTTCACTTCCACATAGTATAGATGTTTGTGCAGAAGCATTGTACAATCTGCCGTTCATGTAGAGGGAGAAATCCTTTGATACCAACAAAAGTAATAGCTCACTGAACTTTGCCCAGCTGCTTCTCATTCTAGCAGCTACTTTCAGAGCATCCTCCTCCACTGCTAACTTGGTCACCTAAGTAACAGAAGCTATCTATTTCTTCAAAGGATCCCCCAGACATGAAGTAGTCTATTTCCTGTACATTTTAAAGTTTTATTGTACCTGCACATCTGCCACACACAAAGATTACTTTCTCTGTTAACCTTCCTCTGACACCACTGGGTACATCGTATGGAGTTTCTGCATACACCTTTGCTACATATCGAGCAGGGCCATTTCCCTGAAGGGATTAGTAATTTATCAGCCTTCCTACTGACTAGGACTTTGGTTTTTACTAAATTAACTCTAAGATCCTTTGGCTCCAGTCCTCCCTTCCACACCTGAAATTTCTTCTCTAATTCTAGTAGAGATTCAGACATAAGAACAAGGTTATCAGCATAGAGAAGCTTCCAAAGGCAACCAGTCTTAAATTCCTTTGTTATGTTCTGGAGAAACAAAATCATTGATGAATTTCTACCTCTAGATTAAATTCTATATTCAGTGCCAAGTTTCACCTTACTAATAGCATCCCTGTACATGACTTGTATGTCTCTTATCAATCACTCACCTATCCCTAGCTTTTGCATTGATCACCAGATAAAGCAGTAGGGGACTCTGTCAAAAGTTTTCTACATGTTGACAAAAGCCAAGTACAGAGGTTTATTTTTTTACTAAATACTTCTCCTGCAGTTGCCTTACCAAGAAGATAGCACCAGTAGTGTTTCTCCTTAGCACACTGCTCTGAAAGCAATGAAGCTAGAATAAGAACAGGTTGGACAAAGTTCAAAGAGCTACTACCTTTGTTGTTCACAAAGAGCCTCTTCATCAGAGTGAAAAACAGATTATATGATGCTTGTATACAGGCAGCCATGCCACATGGCATATGCTACACAGTCACAGACTGTGACTACAGAGAACATGCAAAGGCTTTAAAGAAATGAAACCAGCATGCTCCACTGGTTGTGTGATATCAGTGTGCATGTACAACAGAATGCAACTGTTTTAAGATTGGGTATTAGAGACATCTGATGTTGTGTGCAAGAGAGAAGACTGTGCTGGTATGGTCATGTGATGCATATGGATGAGCACAGCTACATAAAGAAGTGTCAATCTCCAGTTGTGGAGGGAACTTATAGAAGGGGAAGACAGAGGAGGATGTGGGATGAAGTGGTGAGAAATGATCTTCAGTTGTTGAGCCTCACAAAAATGACAAGGGACTGAGACTCCTGGCGATATTCTGTGCTTGAGAGGACATGTCAAGCTAAGTAAAACTGTGGCTATCTATACATACAAGAATGTCATTTATGGCCATGCTCTCTCTCTCTCTCTCTCTCTCTCTCTCTCTCTCTCTCTCAAACACATGCACATGCATGCATACAGTCTGAAGTATTTGAAAAAGAAAAATGCATTAAAGATAGATAGAAGATGAGATATGAAGATTTTTATTTTGTAAAATGGAGGTACAAAACAACATGTCAAAAAATAAATATAATAATTAGAAATATCAATTTCAAATATTGGCACAACGCCAGCAATTTTGGAGGAGGGGATAAGACAATTACATCAACCCCAGTGTTCAACTGGTACTTATTTTATCGACCCTGAAAGGATGAAAGGCAAAGTCAACCTTGGTGGAATCTGAACTCAATGTAAAGATGGAAGAAATGCTTCTAAATATTTTGCTTGGCATGCTAACAATTCTGCCAACTCAACACCTTAATTATTAGAAATATCAATGAAAAGAAAGAATATTAATAGAATGAACTAAAATAAAACCCCTCATTGGATGGAGACTTTCCAATAATTGAAAATTAATTAATCCATTTTGTGTATGTGTGTAGATAGATAGATGGATAGACAGACAGACAGACAGACAGATAGATAGATAGATAGATAGATAGATAGATAGATAGATAGATAGATAGATAGATAGATAGATAGATAGATAGATAGATAGACAGGTAGATAGATTTATATATATTGTAGTATATATCAAATTCAAAAGTACTGGTAACAAAGATTTCTAATAAAAATGTCCTTTAATTATGACTCACTGCTCTGTAAAGTCACTCTTTCATTATCTGAAAGTCATGTCCACACTTTGTCTAATGTCATTGTTAACTAATGGTATCTTCATCTACACTGTGATGTAGATGAAAGCAACTTGTCCCAGCTGTTAGTGTCAGAGAGATTATCTTGCAATATTCACTATCTTATTGCTTTAAGTTCAAATACTGCCAATGTCAACTTTGCCATTCATCTTTTCAGGCTTAATAAAGTACCAATTCTGTACTAGAACTGATTCTTTTCTCTCTCTCTCTGTTTTTCTCCCTCTCCTCCTCTTTCTTTCTGATTTTTCGGTCAGTTGAAATTTAGCCTTCTCATGTCCTCTTTTTCTTTTCTTTATCTTTCACCAACTTCCTTAAACCCTTTCCTCTCACATGTTCACTTCCTTCATATACCATTGGATAATTCAATGCTTCTCATTCCCCACTAGACACCTTACATAGATATAAACATGATTTAATCAGTTCGTCTACACTCATGTAATTTCAAAATTGAAAAAATAACATGGTGAGTCTTGTAAGCACCATCATCTAAATACACACACACACATTAATCTGAGCATGGTGCGTGTTTGCTGATAAGCTTGTTTTATTTCAAGAAAGTTTCTTTCAATTTGCCTTGAGAATAATTATCTCAATATAGAAATTAGATACATGATGATAGCATTAATGCAACAATTCATTAATGTATGTATAGCTTTTTTCTCCCAGTTTGACCAACTCCACCATCGTATATCTCTCACATTCTGTTTGCCTAGCTTTCTATCTCTTTTCTCTCCTCTGTTTTCTATCTGGGGTAGACATGTATCTCCTCTATAGAAAGACACCTATTTCTATCCCTCCAACTGGTACAAAGCCACTTCCCAGTCAGAGGTTTTTGTCTTGCAAGTTACTTAGTGACCCTTCCAGTGCTAGTTCCATGTAAAAAGCACCCAGTACACTCTGTAAAGTGGTTGGAGTTAAGAAGAGCATCCTGCCATAGAAACCATGCCAAAGTAGACAATGAAGCCTAGTGCAGCTCTCTGACATACCAGCTCCTGTCAAAATGTCCAACCCATGCCAGATGTTAACTGATGATGATAATATATATAAATCTATCTATCTGTATTTATTAACAAATATATATTTATGGTGTGTGTGTGTAACCAACAAACAAAAAACAAAGAGCAGTCAACTTTGAATATAGAGACATTGTCTAATATAATTTAATGATGCTGATGACATGTAATTTCATGTGAAGATAATGCCACACACTCATCAGCTGAATATACATCATCGTTTAATGTCCGCTTTCCATGCTAGCATGAGTTGGACGATTTGACTGAGGACTGGTGAAACCGGATGGCAACACCAGGCTCCAATCTAATTTGGCAGAGTTTCTACAGCTCGATGCCCTTCCTAACGCCAACCACTCAGAGAGTGTAGTGGGTGCTTTTACGTGTCACCCGCACGAAAACGGCCACACTCGAAATGGTGTCTTTTATGTGCCACCCGCACAAGCCAGTCCAGGGGCACTGGCAACGATCTCACTCGAAAATCCTACGGGAGCCAGTCAGGCAGTACTGGCAACGGCCACGCTCAAAATGGTGCATCTCATGTGCCACCCACACAAGAGCCAGTCCAGGGGCACTGGCAACGATTTTACTTGGCTTGCTGGGTCTTCTCACGCACAGCACATTTCCAAAGGTCTCGGTCAGTAGTCATCGCCTCGGTGAGGCCCAATGTACGAAGGTCTTGCCTCACCACCTCAGCCCAGGTCTTCCTGGGCCTACCTCTTCCACGGGTTCCCTCAACTGTTAGGGTGTGGCACTTTTTCACGCAGCTATCCTCATCCATTCTCACCACATGTCCATACCAGCGCAATCGTCTCTCTTGCACACCACAACTGATGCTTCTAATGTTCAGCTTTTCTCTCAAGATACTTACACTCTGACGGGTATTCACATATCAAACTTCCAGGAGCAGAGTATACTCTCTCTGTGCTTGTCAATATGATGCAGGGAGCCTTTTGCCTCTGTTCTTACAACAAAGTTGTACTGAGCTACAATCACTTTGCTGCTTTTTAAATAAAGTCCAAGTTTGCCCTACTTCCACTTCAATCTTTCTCTATATATAGTCAAACAGGAAAGTTCTTCTGAACAATACACAACAAGGTGTTCCTCTTACTTTATCAAAGCTCAGATCACTACTTTTAAGTGACAGTTCCCCACAAAATGCTCCAATCTACTTCTATGACACAGTTCATGAGCTTCAGAATTGCTTGCATCCATGCAAGGCTAAAGGTTATCATTTTGTAAAATCTGCAAAAGGACTTGAACAGTAATAACACATACATAAGATGTTTTAAAGCAGCTACTGAAATGCAAGCCACTGAAAATATGATTATTGTTCAGTATATTCTTAAGAAAGCAAAATTCACTGAGTCACAGTGTCAAACTTGCCCCATTGCATTTGAGAATGCAGCTACTGGATGTCATCATTTCCAAAAGAGATGACGGTCTGCAGGAGCTTCATCCTTTGCATGATGTATCATTATTTCAGAAAATGTTGCATTTCTGGTTTGAAAAGGAGTGACAACAGCACAATTTCACTCACTCACTTCTACAGTTAACAATTTCAAGTTTGGCATGGTGGCTTTAACACTGTCATGAAATTCAAGTGACTTATGCAGTAACAGACCACAGGTGTACAGGCAAAAATAGAGCACAGTTATCTTACCAGAAAACATTACTGAACTTTTTCTAATATTAAATACTGAGTCAACAGGTTGTTGTGAAGGAAAAACAAAATAGAAATTTTTATTTGAATGTAAATGGACCACTATCATATTGGATTATCTTTAACCTCTAAAAAAGGTTGTGCACATTGCTGCTGTCATATCCAGAATTGCTGTCACTTGGAATGAGAATGGATTTGTAAGTCAGCCTGGATTTAGTAAGTTGTTTCAAGGCAGATTACTATATTCCAAGCAAAGGTAGAAGGGTCTTGAGTACACCTATACTTGGTTCATTAGGAATGTTGTTATTTCTCTCATCAAAAAGGTAGTTTACTTCACAAAGGAACTTGACATGCAAAATACAAGATTCTTCTCAATGTGTCGACTGAATTAATTTATAACTTTAGAAAGAGATACCACTTGAAAACTGCTGCAGTAATCTAATATTGATAAGTATGGGATGTAAGCATATCTTTGAATGCTTTGATAGGAGCTTGTAAGATATAGAAGAGTGTAACAAGTTATTTCAACAGTGTGTCTGAAAACAAGCAAATTCTTGCTGAGGCAACATTCAAGAAAATTTTTGTCTGGAGTCACGTAGAAACAATGGAACAGAAAATTAGTCAGTGAATCCAAGTTCAACAATCAGAATCAATGGATTTTGCTTTCATATAAGCATATAGAACAATATTCCAGTAATTTTGATGAGAGTTCATAAACTACCTTCTTGATGCAAGAAATAATTACAGTCCTAATGAATAAAGTGTAGATGCATTCAAGACCCTTCTACTTTTGTTTGGAATATGGTAATCTACCTTGAAACAAACTACTAAAATCCAGGCTGTTTTACAAACAACTCCATTTTCATTCCAATGATGAATCACATGAAGTCAAAGAACTTCACTTTATCAGGTTACCTGGTGATGACAGAGTTTATAAAAATTCACATAAGATCAATAATAAAGTTCAATAACCAACTGAATACATCACGGTTTCCAACACTCATTCTCAAATTAAAGAAGTGACTTGTATCATGCTTTTCAGATATTTGGATCCTTGAAATGTCACACACTGCATCATCATAAGCTTACATAATCCTGTTTGAAGCTGGTGGGGCTCCAGGGTATCTCAAAAATATTTCATGTGTCTCAAAAGATGGAGTTCCTTTTCACATTCATTTACAAATAATTTCCAGTCAAAGAAGTTTTTGCCTCAGCATGCAACAAGGTAGACAATTAAGTAGATGGAAGATATACCAACCAACAAAGTTCTTTCCAAATGGCCAAGTGTAGAAGAGGATGAAAATACTACATTTATTGACAAAAGGGTTTAAAAAGAAATTCTACAGTAATGCTGTAATATCAGTGCTAATATTGGTGTAAAATTGCATACCTTTTACACAATTAGGAATATTTAAGATGCCAATCATTTTAATGTCAAAACTTGGTTATTCATTTGAACAGGGTTTCTGAATGATGTCATCAGTTCATTACCAAAAGAAATCAATAATTGTTGAAAAGAATGGATCATGGTTTTAGCCTCAGTATGGAAGAATTCAATCAATTCAATAATTGAATGTGTAGGTGTTGAGTACAACACCCTCTGACAAGAATAGATGGGACCATTACATAGAAATAGTAGTGGTCTATGTAGTTGGTAGTTTGTAGTTTGGTCTTTGAAGTCCAGGTACAGTTTACAGTTCAAGTTAGTGTGTTGGAGATATTGATTGTTGGTTTGTTGCATGTTTGTTACTGCTGCTGTTTCTATTTTGTATTGTTATAACACTGTTACAGTGTATTCTTTATCTAACATCGACAATATCAACTGTACTATGATATTGGAGGCTTAAGGATATAGCATCTGGTAATGAGGATTTTTTGAAGCTCACAATTTGTGTCATACAAATTGTTAAATTACAGAGAACCTATTAGCTGCAGTAAAACAGCTTCAAGAGAAGCAACAGGAACAACCACAGAATTTGCAGAAGCAGATATTACAACAACAACAGTTAATTGAGTTATAGTCAAAGAAGTCCGAAAATTCTACTGCAAAAGTATAAATGGTTGTCCCATTAAAAATAAAATCGTCTGAGGAATTGAAGAGAAAATTGAAAAAGATGTTTCCTTAAGTATTATTGGAGGACTTAGGTCTATGTAAAAAGACTGAAGCCTGCTTTCAAGTAAGTGAAAATGCTGTGCCTCTATTTAAATCTAACAGAAAGGTACCGTTCATGGCAACTAAAATCATAAATGAAGAGTTGGACAGACTGGAAAAGAGTGGAATCATCAAAAAAGGTGGATTACTCTAAGTGAGTGGTGCCCACGGTGTGCATTAAAAAGAAAAATAATAAGATTATGCTGTGTGCCCATTTCTCTAAAGGATCAAGCAACTGCTTAAAGACATGCCACCATTGACTCCTGACTCCAGAGGACATTTTCACAAAATTAAATGGTGGAAAAATTTTCTCCAAATTGGATCTGTCTGACACTTTATTTACAGATTAAAGTAAATAACAAATGCTCAAAGTATCTGACAATACATACACATTGAAGATTGTACAGATATACCCGGTAACTTTTTGGATTAAAAGTTGCACCAGCAATATTTCAGCAAATTATGGATGCTATGTTATCTGATGGTGAATTTGCAATCCCTTATTTGGATGATATATTGATTAAGAGTAATTTGCATGAACAGCATGTGGAGCATATAAAAGCTGCGTTCAAGAAAATTAAAGAGTACAGGTTCACTTTGAGTGAAAAACAATTTGAATTTTTCTTTTTTTTTTGCCTCAAATTAGGTACTTAGGGTAAATAACTGATAATTAATGGTAGACAGCCTCACCTGTCGAGGACAGATGCAATAAAGAGTATGCCTGCTCCAACAAATATACCAACATTACAAACATTTCTTGGGCTGGCAAACTACTACCAAAACTACATTCCTAACATGCACAAATTAAGAACTCCATTTTAAAACCTGCAGAAATTATAAAGAAGGCTGGGAGGATGTAACCAAAAAAAAACAGGAAGTAAGCTGTATCTAATTAAAGGACCATGCTGGGAACATAAGAGACACATAAATCAGCTAAAGAAAAACATACTGAAGAGTGGAGAGAAATGCTAATGGAAGTATTTTTTAATGTATTCGATGTCCCAGCACTGAACGTAATGGAGTCCCGTAGAACCAGCATGAGAAAACAGAAGCAGACCAAACCACCTTGAGATTATTTTTGAACTGCTTAATGTTTTGTATCACTTTTTGTGGGTACTTTATTCTTTAATTCTGCAGTTTCTTTAAGTGTTTGTCTCATCTCTTGGTTTTCTCATTGAATGTTTTCTTATTTCAGGTTTTATTGGAATATGTTCTTCTGCAGCATTTTCATGTTTTAATGAGTCACGTATTTTTTTGTCTGGTGTTACATCATAGGGTATTTGGAGGAGAGAGCTAAAGCTATTTCTCGCTGACATGGCATATCTGTTGTGAATGTCTGGATTTCTTAGGGCAGCCCAATCATAGTTTTTGTGGTTGTTTTCTGGTTATATTTTTATGAATGCCAAGTTCATATTTTTATGAATGCCAAGTGAAAAAGATAGTAAAATATAATTATAATAAATAAAAATTTCTTTATTCCTTCAGAACTCAAAATCTCAAAAAGGGAGATGTTGTGGCAAGAGAATAACACCCTCTGACGAGAATAGACAGGTCCACTAAACACAAATAGTTGTGGTCTGATGTCAGCAGTTCACAGTTTGGTCTTCGAAGTCCAGGTACAGTTTACAGTTTGAGTTAGTGTGTTAGAAATACTGATTGTTGGTTTGTAAAAGATTGTTGGTTCGTTATGTTTGTTACTGCTGCTGTTTCTATTTTGTATTGTTATCTAACATTGACATTATCTACAATATTAGAGGTGTAAGGATATAACAACTAAGCCCTTCATTGCACAATGAGAGCTTTAAATCGTATTGAAAAAGTTTACTCTAGAATTAGAGTAACAAGATTTAATAGTAATCCAAAAGCCACAATCATATTATGTTACAGTCCAACAAATGTCTCACTTGATGAGGATGTGACTGAATTCTATGAGAGCTTTTCAAATTTAACTAGAGACATACCACCAACATAATCTCACAATAGTTGTTGGGGATATGAAGGCACACCATGGAGAAGATCTTATGTACAGATACACACAATATCCACTTCCAAGAAGAAATGGAAAGTACCTAGATGAATATATAGAAGAGAATGGACTTAATTACCTGAACACAAAATTTCAGAAAAGAAAATGAAAACTCCTAACATATTCAGTCCAAATAGTAGCAAAGCACAGCTAGATTTTATGCTTATAAACAGTAAATGGATTAATAGTGCTATAAACTGTGAGGTTTACAACTTTTGCTGTAATTTCACCTCTGATCATAAAACACGGCATTCATAAAAATATAACCAGAAAACAACCACAAAAACTATGATTGGGCTGCCCTAAGAAATCCAGACATTCACAACAGATATGCCATGTCAGCGAGAAATAGCTTTAGCTCTCTCCTCCAAATACCCTATGACGTAACCCCAGACAAAAAAATACGTGACTCATTAAAACATGAAAATGCTGCAGAAGAACATATTCCAATAAAACCTGAAATAAGAAAACATTCAATGAGAAAACCAAGAGATGAGACAAACACTTAAAGAAACTGCAGAATTAAAGAATAAAGTACCCACAAAAAGTGATACAAAACATTAAGCAGTTCAAAAATAATTTATTCAGCAGAAAAAAAATCAAACTAGTTCAATCCTCAATCAAAAATAAACAATCTGCATCAGCCTGGCAAACCATTAATGAAATCAGTGGATAAAAAATCCAATCAAGTAAAAACTCAAAGCAAACAAGTGAAAAAAATCTCTTCCAAGATCTCTCTGGCAAACTTCCAGATGTAGTTGATACAACAAATATCAGAACAAATCAATATCAAATGTTTACAAATGCTTGACTGGAAACTGTTTTAAAAACATAGAAATCGAACAGAGTACCTGCCTTGATGACATACCACCTTAGGTATGGAAAACCAAAACAATTTAATGATGTCCTCTTGAAGTTCTGCAATGATGTATATAATCAAAACAATATATGAGAGGTGTTCATTAAAGATTTCCCTTGACCCACTTCCGGTTATTGCAGGAAACGGAACTTGCACAGGTATACGTCTCTACATGCCACATTGTAAATTGCAGCTTTCCACTAGTATTCGTTTGTCTTTTATGGTGGCTGAAGTGGACTAAGGTATTACAATGGAGGCAGATGAATGCAGATCAGTGATCAGGTTCTTGCACTTGACAGGTCATACACCAAAAGAGACTTTTGGTGAGATGAAAGTTTATGGTGATGACGCACCATTATATGATGTAGTCAAGCACTAGCATCGCCAGTTCAAATGTGGTTGGACACCAGTGGAAACTGCACCTATTCCTGGACAACCACATTCAGCCATTGATGACGACACTATCCATAAAATGGAAGCTGCCATTTTGCAGGACCGCCACATAACTATTTGGCAACAAACCCAAGAAATGAAGATAAGTGTTGAGTCCATGGAAAAAATCATTCACAGCCAATTGCACATGCAGAAGTTGTCTGCACGATGGATTTCGTAGATGCTCACACCTTTTCAGAAGCAGGAATGAGTCAATTGCTCCCAGGCTCTTTTGGCAATGTGCCAAGAAAATGAGGACTTTTTTGGCAGACTTATCACACAGGATGAAACAAGGGTCCATCATTATGATCCAGTCGAAGCAATGGAAGCATGATAACTCACCACCTCCAAAGAAGGCTCATGTCCAACCCTCAGCAGGCAAGGTGATGTTCACAGTCTTTTGAAACCAGTGTGGATTAGTGATGATGGATTTTCTGGCAAAGGGCACCACAACTGATGGGGAATATTATGCTTCTCTGCTGCAGAAATTGCGGGACACCATCAAAGCAGAGAGGCATGGCATGCTGACCAAAGAAGTCTGCCTCCTCCAAGACAACATCCCAGTTCACAATATGCATGTTGCCCAGATGAAAGCACACTCCCACGGCTATGAAGTCCTTCCTCATCCCCCTTACTCTCCTGACCTTGCACCATCTGACTTCCACCACTTTCCAGCCATGAGGTCTTTTTTGAAGGGGAAACACTTTTCGGATGATAATGAACTTATTTCTGAGGTATAGTCTTGGTTCCAAACATAACCTACTGACTTCTACAAATGAGGTCTTCACAGTAGCATAGAGTGATGGGAGAAGTGTATCATCACTGGTGGTGGCTATGTAGAGAAGGACTAATAATTATGTCAAGTTTTGTTTATCCCAGTCCTTGGGAAGTGGGTCAGGGGAAATTTTTAATGAACACCCCTCACAGAAATATAGACTAAGAGCTGTACCCTCCCTTTTCCAATAGCTACAAAAATTTATAACTATATGCTGCTTAACTGCATACATCCAGAAATTAAAAAGGTATTGAGCAAAAATCAAAATGGCTTTTGAAGAGGACAATCAACTACCAGTCATATCTTAACCATTCAAAAAATTCTTGAAGGTGTGAAGACTAAAAATATAAGTAGTGTTCTGTTATTTGTTGATTTCTCCAAAGCCTTCAGTTACCTAGAGGTAAAATGGAAGAAACACTGTTAGATGAAACAGTAAAAGCCATTATGATACTCAGCAAAAATACGTTCAATGGTACAATCTCTAGATGGTGATATAAGCTTCTCTGAAATTGTCGGAGTGCTACAAGGTGACACTTTAGCACCCTATGCCTACATCAATTCTTTGGATTACTTTCTCAGAACTTCTGTTGATGCAATTAAAGACAATGGATTTACACTACTACATCCATGAAAGAGATATCTTGCCACAAAAATAACAGATGCAGATTATGCTGATGATTTAGTGCTACTCTCCGATCTAATAAGCTAAGCAGAAACCCTTCTTGAACATTCAGCCAAATGCAAAACAGATTACATAAACAGACAAAACAGATTGCATAAGCTTAAATCAAAATAATAACTAGCATCTCTCAACTGTGTAGAATACTTATCTATATAGTAAAATGTCTAGCTGCAAAAGTGATGTAAACACATGCATTGGCAGCCTGGGCTGCCATCAACAAGTTATCTCTAGTATGTAAATCGAGACTTCCAGACAACATAAAAAGGAGCCTCTTTCAAGTAACTGTTACCTCTGTCTATTGTAAGGCTGCTCTGCATGAACCCTTACCTCAAAACTGGAAAGAAGATTGGATGGCACCTACACTTGCATGCTAAGTGTGGCTTTGAATATCACCTGGAGAGAGATCTAAGCAACTGTATGGGAACCTTCATCCAATATTAGACATCAACAAAGAGTGTAGAGTCAGATTCAAAAGGCATTGCTGGAGAGCTAAAGATGAAATAGAATTGGATGGTGACAGAGTCACAGGAATCCATACAAGGAGTGTGATTGGATGGGGAAAGCTTCTGAATATAAAGGATTGCATACAATTACCACTTTAGATAAACTTAGTGCAACGATTGATAAGAAGAAATCTCCACTTTAAGATCCAGGTATGACAGAAGTCTGGCAGTGATATTTTATGCTACAACAAGAACAAATGGGTTTCTGCACACTAATGATAAAAATAATTTTATCAAATGCTAGTATGATAGCCATATAGAAAGTTTCGGTAATGGTGAAATCCTTGAAACTTGAAGAAATGAATGACATGCAATGTCATCAGTTCATCGCCAAAAGAAATCAATAATTGTTGAAAGACTCAGAGATTATTATCACAAGATGTAAATCTGGCTGCATCAATCTAATGTTGTTCTCAGAGATTATATAACTCAACTCATTTTTGTCAATTTTATAAAAATTGGAACTAAAATGCCAGAGTACAGAGAAGATTCAAATGAAACTCATAGATACCTGCAATCATCTGAGCATCGTGTAAAATCATTAGAATATCTTCAATCAGGTGAACTGAATCTCAATGCATGTATTGAAATTATTCAACAATTTAAAATGATTTCTAAATCTTGGATAATTGAAAGAAAGAGTAGGGCGATGTTGATGATATCAATGTATCATATAGAACTAATAAAAACAAATATAAACCTAGTTCTGATTGTTACTTTTGAAGATGTAAGCATGTACCATCAAAATGTTTTGCCTTTGATTAAAACTGTTTCAAATACAGATTAAAGAATCACTTTCAGAAAATATGTAAAACACACGCACAAAGAAAAACAGGTTGAGGAAATTTTTAAATGAAGATGCTGAAAGTATTTATGAAATTGTTATAAAGACAGTACTATGATCAATGTACACAAGATGATTTTGAATTCTAATTAAACTTGGATTACAAATGAGTTTGTGGCAGCTTCAGATACAAGCACAGAAATATTTAAGAATACAAAATACATCTGTACATTGCTGTGAGAGAAGAAAAATTATGGAAAATGAACCATGTGAAAATGTAAAACAGTTTAAAAGGATAAATTTTTCTGATGATATGAAAAAATATCTTATCACTGTGATATCTCTGGTCTATAATTCTTCTAGAGAAATACCTTAACTAATTACAAATTCATTTATATAAGATAAGAAGTAATTAGAATCCTTGATAAGACTTGGCAATTTCTCTGAGAGATTGAAGATATTTTGTTAATTATTCAGGTATGTTATTTTTTGCAATACTCTGCAAATGTGGTGTCCCTTTTTCCTGGGGAGGTCAATAGCAAAAGGTATTTGAGCATGGAAAACTGATGTTAGTATCAAAAGCCTGTGATCCAGATTTATGATGTTACAGCCATCCTGTCGTTTGTCAAGAGCATTTAATCATAGTTAAGATTGAAAGAAAAGCTTTGGTGATTGCATGGTATCTTCAAAAGCATGGTGTTTTGAATTTGGTTAACAATTTAAATTGGTCTTAGATCATATACCACTAGAATATATTTATGGCCAATTTCAAGTTGAACCTTACAAATAACAGCATTTGATTCTGAAACATACTATGTAAAGAGACCTGAAATACCTTATGGTGATGTATTGCAATTGGAATCTATGAATAATGTAGGTTTGGATGAACATGAACATAATGATGACTTTTTGTATCCATCTTGTACAAAAGACATTCAAGAATGTAAAAATATAAATTAGAGATGGTCAATGGCAATATTTTAACTGCTATATTAAAAATAATATATTATTTTAATAATCCTTTCTACTATAGGCACAAGGGCTGGATTTTTGTGGGGAGGGGGACAATTGATCACATCAAACCCAGTACTTGACCGGTACTTAATTTATTGACCACCAAAAGGATGAAAGGCAAAGTTGACCTTGATGGAATTTGAACTCAGAATGTAGTGACAGATGAAATACCGCTAAGCATTTCAACCGGCGTGTTAATGATTCTGCCAGCTCACCGCCTTCAACAGACCAATTTTAGTCTGATTCTGAAAAGTCATTTAAGTTATTGAAAAATAAGTTAAAAGTTGAAGATGCATTTTGTACAACAGAGAATTGATTGAAATTAGAAGAATAGTGGCCTAGTTGCTGTGAAGATGTGGAAGAACAATATGTAAGGATATATCTGTCATGGGCAAGAATGAAAGTGGCATTACTTTACACAGGACACATGTGGCCTGACGAAATTAAAGCATGGATATATATCCATATGCATCATGCTTGTATCAAGAATTTAGAACCACTCTTCTTACTTGTTGATACATACCATAAGTAATAAGAATTACGAATAAAGAAGCTGAAATGATTAGATGAGTTATACGAATTGTGCTTGTCAGAAAGAATGTTTCAGAAACATTAATGTCAAACTAAGTCTAGGAATTTCATAATGACTTAACTACATGGCTTAATAAAATCAGTCATAAGCACCTGCACATCATCCAGAAACAAATGGAATTGATGAAAGTTAAAATAAATTCACCAAGTAAAGGTTCTGTTAACCTTTTAGCATTGAGATTTCTTTGTCAATTGTAATGCTTATTCATTCACATTGCTTTGAATTAATCATACATTATCTTGTAGTTTCAAGATTTTAATGGTGTGTTTGTATACTTTTAGAATGACATTGTAGGATAGGTATGAGAAGTTGGATCTGGTCAATTTTAACAGGTGGAATATTTGGGTCAATCCTTCACTCCAAAAGAATTCTTTATCCACCTTTTTACATGGTAGACAGATAACAATGCCTTATGGATCTACAGTTCCAATTTGCTATCGGTACTGATTAAATGAACCATAAGGAGCTAGGTTTATAGCTCAAACAGGTAACAATACGGTTGTGAATTTTAATGGAGAACAGTGTTTACCAGCTCATGCAGACCAAAGAAACAATGATACAAATATTGATAATAAACAAATTGTGAAAACAGTTTCTCAGTCTTTGAATGTTATTTCAGACTCTATTAATAATGATTGTGATTTGACAACTGATACCAGAACAAATACTACAAGTAGTGTTAGATTTGTTTCTGAGACACAGATGTTAAGTTAATTTCATTGTAGCATTGCATGCATTTAACTTGTTGATTAAGACTATTTAAGGCTGCTATCAGCTTAGTGTCAGAGCTCAGCCACTCAGCTGAATAAAGATTCTAACCATAAAGACTCCCATGTGGGTTTGGTTTACTTAGATAAACTTAGCACAATACAACAATGGTGTTGCTGATTAATAATAACCAACTTCCACTTGACGACTCATATATGTGAAGTCTATGTAATTCCATCTTGTTTTAAATGGAATAAAAGTTGTTCTGTAATTGTTAGAACAGAAAAATAACACCTTGATGCAAGAAAATTCAGTTCCAATTTTAACAAAAGCAAAAGGAGGCTAAAAAACAAGAAACCTTCACAAGAATTAGGAGAAATATCACCATAAAAGCAGTGTTTCTCCTGCTTTATTTTAATGTATGTAACATGATTTCATTTTTCAGGGTCCTACCATTTACATTATAGTATTGTTTATTATATATAGCTCTGCTGTTCATTACTGAGTTTATAGAGTACTTTTATATATCATTTAACAAAATACATCTTACCATCTTTTGAAAAATAGTTATATATACATAGAGACAGAGAGAGAGGGAGGGAGAGAGATACTAACAGACAGATATATGAATTACAGCCACATTAACACCATTCTATTTTGATAGTATAAAATACTGCTGAAGAGGTTTCAGCCTACACTACATCTGTAAATTAAACATTATATATCTATCACCTGATTAGCTATCAAAGAACATAAACGATTTCATTAGTCCTTTAAGACAAAGCAAAGAGGAACAGAAAACTGAAAGCAAATTACAAAAAGCAGAAGGACCAGATGCTGAACAATCATATCCTGTTAACCAGGGGGCCACGTCATCTGTCGTCCACCCAACACATGGATGTGTAGGTGATACACGGACTGTGCTCCATCTACTCCATTGTTTACTACTGAAATAACAGAAAAAAAATACAATTAGAATATTAATTTTACACTTTGTTAGATATTTTTTGAAAGCTTTTCAAAGAAACAAATTTAAAAATATAATTACAATACTAACAATATCAAGCTTATGCCCTGAAAAGCAGAGTCCCCAAGAGCAGGGTTTGTGATGCTCATGATGAAACAATTTGACCATATAGGATCTTGGTGTCCAAACTTGACTCCAACCAAAAACAAAACTAGACACTACAGAGTTGGCCAATACATTTACTAAACACTAGCTGCAATGTATTGAACTGGAATATCAGGGAAGTAAAGAAAATTGACAGAAAAATATGCAAGCTGCTGAGTTATAATAAGATGCATCACCCAAAGGTAGACATAGATCATTTTTACTTTCCCAGAGCCCAAGGAGGTTGAGACTTGATCCAGTTTAAACTCTCTTACAAAACCATCACAATTAGACTAGCCAAATATCTTGAAACAACAAACAACTGGCTGCTAAAACTTGTTGAAAATCATGAGAGGCATAAGAAGCTTCAGTCTGTCATAAAGGAAACCAAAACATTTGCTACTGATCTCATGCATGATACCCAGGTTGAACAACTATTGTTGCAAAGAAGGTGAAATTAATAGCAAAGAAAAAAGTGTACAAGCAATTGGCTTATAGATGGGAGCAGAAACACCTGCATGGCAAACATGTGGCCTGTAGCAAACAAGCAGATGTACACCAGAAGCATACTCATCGATGGCTACAGAGCTCAGGATAAAAGGCAGAGAGTAAAGGCTTCATCTTAGCTGCACAAGATCAGAGCTTATTGATTCAGAACTGCTTAGTCAATGTGATGAAAAATGGAGTAGATTCAAAGTGCCAATTCTGCAATGATGAGATTGAAACAGCGGACCACCTAATCTCTGGATGTAAAGTTTTAGCATCAGTAAAGTATAAATCAAGACATGACAGAGTTGTCCAATAGCTACACTGGTTAATATAATGACATTATAAAATCAAGCTGACAAATGATACAAGCATCACTCTGAGGCTGCATCACTCTGAGGGAGAAAATGTAACGATGCTTTGAGACTTTCCTGTCTTACAAATAGAACCATCAAAAATAATAAACTGGATATTGCTGTAGAAAACCAAAATATCAAAGTTTGTTTATTGATTAATATGAGTATCCCTTGTGATCATAATATTGTAGCAAAAGAATTTGACAAGCTCAAAAATATAAAAATTTGCTCATAGAAATCAAAAAATGTGGCATCTCAAGATGGTTACAATACCAATGATTGCATGAGCACTAGGAATGATCAAAAAAGGAACTGAAAATTACTTGACAATGATGCCTGGCTTACCATTCCTACAAGAAGTGCAAAAGATGATTTTAACCTGTATGTCACACATACTGAGTAGAGCATTGTTGCTATGGGAATGAAAACCAACCATGTAAATAATTTATTTCTAACTATTTAATCTGGTGTGTTTATTTTAATAGCCTATCAATGTATATAGTGCATTTCTTTGCCCTAGATATCAGGAAGACACTCAGCAAGAAATGGAAACAAAACTGAAAGAAGAAAAACTCATAGTAATAATAATGATTTTATTTTATTTGCCATCATGGCAATGGGTGAGGGGCAACCATATAAATACAATGAAAAGAAAAAATATGTAAAAGGTATGCACACTATATAGTAAAAATAAAAATAAATATATATAGTACACATCAGTTAAAAAGGGTAATAATGATGTAGTCCCCCTGATACAAGAGGATCTCTGGGGCCAATTGAGGAACCTCACCATTCAAGATGTCTTTGGACACCTAGGATAAGTGCTCTCACCATTTCCTGTTCTCTAATTCCACACATCATTTTTGATACTTAAACCTATATTTCAGTACATATGCTTAGGGACAGTAACTCTCTCTCTCTCTCTCTCTCTTTCCTTTTCAAGTGAAACTTGAAATAGTCAATGATGGCTCTACCAAAGGGGAATATATCTGTCATCATACCTTTCAGCCTCATCCACCAGACAAAGGAAAAGTGCCTTACCTGCCCTGTTAAAGGAGGGTAGTGGAGCAATCTTCACTATGGACTTGGCTGATAGACAGATCTGCCTTACATACAACAGCAACTGTTTGACAACTCCACAAGTCAGTAATGCACTCTGCACATATCTCAGATAAACCTGTCTGTGCCTGTAGAGTTTATCTGAAACTGGTAGTACCCCTCAGTAGCACTGCCAGGCCAAGGACTTCAGGAAATTATTCATTGTAGTCCCCAACCAGAAAGTCTACTAGAGCAGACAAGTCTCCTCATTTTTAACGATACCCAAAGTCTCTCCATAAATGCTGTCGCACTTCTCAGCCACAAATTGTCTATATATTGCTACAGTGGAACATCCACCAATCCTATTGCTCAGCTGGTGGAGGGCTGTGAGCACCTGACAGTCTAGGTACCAGGCACCCAGTCTCAATATCTCCTTCACCCAGGATTGCAGCTCTGCCAAGATGAACTGCAGAAAGATGTGCCTCCCAAGTGGAGTTCATACACACTCACTGTCTAGAAATCATTGCAAATGATGCACTCACAGCTCATATCTGCACATCAGCAACCATGGCATGCCTAAGCTGCCATACAGAGGGTGCTGGCAGCAGACTGACTACTGAACACATCCTTTTCACATGAAAATAAATAACAGATGTTCCAATCTGATCAGTAGCTGGGACAAGGTATGACAGTCAGGTGATAAATAATAATGGAGGTGATATAGGCATTTACCACCTTTGCCTGCCACCAACTTGTATTTCTTTAGAATGGTGCCAACCACCTCAACTCAAAATGCATCTGATACCATGATGATGTCATCTGTATATGCCAACACTACTCTCCTGTGTTCCGATTTAAATGGGATGCCTCTCAACTGTTCCAGCTTACACAGCAGTGGCTCAAGAGCCAGCATGTACAGAAGAGGTGTGAGCAGGCAACCTTGATGAACTGAGTGTGCGATTGTGAAATGGTTCCAATAGGTGACTTTTTACTTTGATCACTGAGCAGGTACTGCAATGCATTGCAGTGATATAATCTCTGCAAACGGGTCCAAATCTGGTTGATTTCAGGATGGTTTCGAACTTCAGTTGGTCAAATTTAACAAATGCTTTAGATAGATCCAAATTGATCATAGCCTCACTGAAGCTAGCATTTGTCCCTACCCTCTCAATGATGTTGTTTTTGTTGTTTCTGTTTTGGCTGTTGTTTTTGTGTTTTCTTGTTGATGTTCCTGTTGTCTTTATTGGAGTAGTTGTGAAATGGGCTGTAGTTGTTCTTTTTGTGTTTGTTGTTGTATTTGTTGTGTTCTCAGAGTGTCACTCTGTACCCTCCTCCCCTTTCTGCTTCTTTCTTCAAGTTATTCCCCAAGGAATCAGTGGGAGATAGTGAAGTCTGGTCAAAACTTGTGGTATCTGAATCATTGTAATTGGTGTTGGTTTGGTAACCAGAGAGTTCAGAAGGAGTCTGCTCTTCTGTGGGAGCAGGGAACAAACTTTTCTTCTACCTTGATCTTGGTGTAGATGTCCTCAGCTACTTATGGTGTTGAGATATGGTCATGGTATTGACAACAGGGATGGTTTAGATTTCTTTAACTGAGAGGAAGAAGACTTTTGATGAGTGGCACTTCCATAAGCATAATATTTTCCTTTCTGTCCTCTACCACTAATCTTATGGTCTCCATGCCTTCCATGCAGAAGATGTCAGGGATCTTACAGAAGTTTTCTACTATGACAAGCATTTTCACTTCCACTCTAACCACTGACCAATTTTATTTTGGGGTCGATTTCATGATTAGTATATCGCCATATTCATCTTGTATCATCCCAATTTCTGGCAACACATTTGTAAATATAACTTAATGCACTCATCTCCCCGAACAGGATGGAATGAAAATATGTTCTGAAGAACAAGGGTGTATAGCTATCATTTTCATTTCTTCCTCACTTTAGCATATTGCTACCAGAGACCTAAACTCCTTGCCTTTCCTTACATGTGAAATCAAATCCCTAATATCTTTCAGGTAATTTTCTGCTTCTGATTTTCAATTATCCTAGTCTTCTTGTTAAGACAATGATAAATCACAGTTTTTCTCCTTTGTGATCTGATCTTTTTCACTAGGTGATAGAACAGGCATTTTTTACTGCAATTTTGCTCAGCTTGATGGTCTTCTTCTCGAGCACAACATAATGCCAAAGATCTCGGTCAGTGACTTCATTAGACCCAATGTTCTAAAAGTGTTCTTTACATGACACCAGCATGAGTGCACTTGGCTTGATGGGTCCTCTCAAGCACAGCACATCGCCAAAGGTCTCGGTCACTAGCCATTGCCTCTGTGAGGCCTAAAGTTCAAAGATCATACTTCACCACCTTGTTCCATGTCTTCTTCCTGGGTATACCTCTACCACAGCCCCCACTCCCAGTTGATCTCAATAGAGTCAATGGCCATCCAACTATATGAGTCTTTAAGCACTGCAAGGATAAATACTTGATAACTAGCTTAAATGAGGGTAGATAAGCCACTCAAAAGTCTTAGCTGACTGTCTAGTGATGGTAACATGATAGAATTACTGGTTGGTGGTAGCCTTAAAACACATACTTCAATTATGAGAGAAATATCAATAATGAGAAGTAATCCTGTGTCAATGAGGCCGGAGCTTTTAGCAAAGTTGTTGTGTCTAGCAGGTATCCTGTGAAACAGCAGCACAGGCTCAATCATAATCAAGCTACTGCTGAGCCTCAACAATGAAGGAGATTAAATGGATGAAGGAGAACAATAAATTGTTGTTTGGATGTTATATTAGAAGTGAGCCACAGAAAAGAAGCTATCATCATCATCCTCATCTGGTTGATCTTGCTTGGACATTTTTAACATGCACACGCTATCCATCTCAGTCCTGCATCAGTTGAGGGAGGTCTTTAGGGAGGCATCCAGTGTCTACAGTGAGTTGATCTACATACATTGTATATAGATGACCAGCTCAAGTACAGCTATGCTTTGGCATCCATAGCAGTAGGTTACTTGCCGGCTCTTGTTTCGCTCACCAGCAACGTCCTGCTAAGTGCAAGCATCTTTCTCCTATGATGTTGGAAACTAGTAGATTTCCATATAGCTGTTTCTTGGTGGGATGAGTTCTCAAAGATATGTTTAAGACTGCACTTAACATTCGGGTGTATGTTCTATCAAGCTTGATTCCAGATTTTGTTAAGTATCTAGGCTGTTGCTCGATATAAAAAGACTGACTCTATTGTTGCACAGAAAAAATTCCTCTTAAGGTTATCTGACAGAGTTGATTTCCAGACATCTTGTTAAGACAATGATAAATCACAGTTTTTCTCCTTTGTGATCTGATCTTTTTCACTAGGTGATAGAACAGGCATTTTTTACTGCAATTTTGCTCAGCTTGATGGTCTTCTTCTCGAGCACAACATAATGCCAAAGATCTCGGTCAGTGACTTCATTAGACCCAATGTTCTAAAAGTGTCCTTTACATGACACCAGCATGAGTGCACTTGGCTTGACGGGTCCTCTCAAGCACAGCACATCGCCAAAAGTCTCGGTCATTAGTCATTGCCTCTGTGAGGCCTAAAGTTCAAAGATCATACTTCACTACCTTGTTCCATGTCTTCCTGGGTATACCTCTACCACAGCCCCCCACCCCACCCCAGTTAGGGATCGGCACTTCTTTACACAGCTGACCTCTTCCATACACATCACATGACCATACCAGCACAGTTGTCTCTCTTGCACACCACATGTGATGACTCTTGTGCCCAACTTTTCTCTCAAGATGCTTACACTCTGTCAAACATGCACACTGACATTGCACATCCAGTGAAACATACTGGCTTCATTTCTTTCAAGCCTACACAAGTTTGGTTTTACTAGGATTAACAAGCAGTTAATATTATGACTGGTGATTTCACCATTGACAAATTGAAAGAAGTCTATAAAAACACCAAAAGCCAAAAAGCTGATAATCTGAATAGCATTCTGCTTGAAGTCTAGAAAACAGGAGAATTCAATTGTATTTTGTTAGACTTCTGCAATACAGTCTACTATGGCGGCAACATTGACAAATGGACAGAAGGCTGCATACTTTGATTTCCAAAGAAAGGTGATTTGGAACTCACAGAGAACTACAGAGACATCACTCTTACAGTAATTGCTGCAAAAATTTATAGTTCACTCCTACTCAACAGGATACAACCATAAATTGAGAAAGTTTTGAGAAGAAATCAAAATGGCTTCAGAAAAAATAGATCAGCTGTCAGACAAATACTTACAGTTCAACATCTTGAAGGAGTAAAAGCCAGAAATCTTGAAGCAGCATTATTGTTTGTTGATTTCTCAAAGGCTTTTGACTATCTACCAAGGTAAAATAGAAAAAATACTACTGGCCTATGGTTTCCCTGAGGAAACAACACCAATAATTATGATGTTCTAGAACAAAACCCAAATCAATGGTAAGATCCCCACATGGAGATGCTAGTTTCTTTGATATCAGAGCTGAAGTACTCTAGGAGGACACATTGGTACCTTTTCTCTTTATGATCACTCTGAATTATGTCTTCAGGACATTACTTGACAAGCTAAACAGCCTCAGTTTCACATTCACAAACAGACCAATCAGACATTCAGCTCAAAAAGTAACTGATGTAGACTATGCTGATGATTTAACTTTGCTCTCTCTGTCACAGTATCAGCCCTAATTACTTCACAGTCTAGAATTAGCTACACGTAATGTTGGACTGCTTTGAAATCCTAGTAAAACCAAAACTCAAAATGGCTATAGGAAAAAGTTATTAGAGTTCTGGAAAATATACAGGGTGATTACGAAGTCTTTCCCTGATTATAAGCCTTTATTGAACAAAAACTTTTCAAGATACAGAAAGTTTTTTGGTATACTTACAGCATCTGCCAAGAAGTTTTTATTCACATAAAATGAAATTCAGTAAACTTCAACATGGGCCCCTTTTGTGGTTCAGAGCACATCTAATTGATATTCAATTTCATCCCATGTGTTCTGAAGATTATCAGTTGTTACTGATGAGACTGCTTCAGCAAACCTGGCCTTTAGAGGCTGAAGATCATAACTGGTGTACTGTACACTTTGTCCTTCAGATACCCCAAAAAATAGAAATCTAGCGGGGTAGTGTCTGGTGAACATGGAGGCCATGGTGTTCGTCGACCTCTCCTAATCTACCTGTTTAGAAAGGTTTCATTCAAAAATTGATGGACACATATGCCCCAGGGTGGAGGAGCCCCATCTTGAGAGAAAATAAAATACAGAGAAATAAGAACCATTTCATTTTCATTTTATCTAGTTTCAGCTCATGAGCTGTGGCCATGCTGGGGCACCGCCATTTGGAAAAGGAAAATAAAAGAAAACACCAATTCACAGCAAAAGGATTTAAGTAAGACTGAGGAAGTAAGGAGAGGTAATACAAGCATCAATGAGTAGAACCAGGAGAATTGTTAGAGCATCAAAAAAAAAATGCCTTGCAGCATTTATTCAAGCTCTTTACATTCTGAGTTCAAATCCTACCAAGTTCAATACTGCTTTCATCCATCTGAGGTTAATAACATAAAGTACCAGTTAAGCACTACAGTGAATTGATTTCACTAACTCCATCTCTCAAAATTGCTGGAAGCCATCATTAAATGTCTATGGAACAAAGTATAACTGTGTGGTTCTGGATTAAATTTCCCTTTGTATTGCCTTTGCTGTCTCCTGCCATAGTATCAGATTGACCAATTTTTATGAATGGTATTTAGAAACAGTACAGAAATCTACTTCATATATTTATACATGTGTATGTGTGTCTGTTTACTTTGTATGTTCCTTTTGATGATGGATATAGACATTAGCAAAAAAAAAAAAATCAAAACCTGTGCTTTTCAAAGTCCCTTGTAATATTTGTTCTGCACCAAGTTTCCCACATAACTTTACCAGATGATTAGATGGTACCCATTCTTACTGATAACTATATAAACTGAGGTACAGTAGAATATATTGTGCCACTACACCAGAGATGCTCTGATGAGAGATATCTCCTGAAATATAGCACCAGTCTGTCACACAACATTTTCTGGTGATATGGTATTTATTCTTCTAACAGCTTCTGACAACTGAAATAATGTTCAATAAAATGTTCTGTCCAGAAATACAATAAAAATCCCTGTGATGGACTTGAACTCAAAACAACGAGTTGATAGTGCTTTATTACTTTATCCACTCATGGCTACTCAATAAAACCAGGGAATCACTTTGGACATTGTAATATTAAATAACTGACAAAATCTGGTACCAGTTCTCCTCATCTAGCTGGAGTGATTCATATAGAGCTCTTCCGGAAACAATAAGAAATACAAGTCATACATTTGAACTCACAACCAGACATATCATACTTACCCACACGGAAACCATTATCTAGTTTCTGTTGAGCAGCCACTTTCTTTGCTACAAACAGTAAATGTCCAAGAAGCTACAAAGTAAAAATGACAATATAAAGAACAACATAAGAGTTCAATTTGATTAGTTTCAAGATGTTGCAATTGTTTTTTTAGCTTCTGATCAACCAGATAGAACAGGCTAACTATGATTTCAATTTTTATGTGTCTCAGATTTTAGAACAGATAAGAAGAATAATTAAGGTACATTTTTAAAGTCCTTTTGTTAACAGGTAATCTCAAACTGTTTTACATTGCTGTCTTTCCTCTGAATCTTAATAACAATCACTTAGTAGCAGTAGTAGTGTCATTAGTATTAAACAGCTGTTTTTCTCATCTAGAGTTTAATAATGGCAATCACCATCTTTGTAGACTAATCATATTTTCATTAATATTAATTAGCTGATTAATTCTTGGTAGTTCTCATATAGCATCTAATAGTTTTCACTAAGTTTACAACTCTGTTTTCAACACATCAAGAATCATTCAATGGACATGCATATTTGCCACCACATCCTGGCAATTCATAGCCATCCTTTCCTTCTATGTACAGGTATGATATATTTGGTGCATGAGCATATATGTCTATGTGCATGTGTGAAAGGTATATACTTTCACAATTAAGTGTATGAGGGGATACTAGAAAGAAACCGAAATGTTGCAATATTATTTTATTCACTTAGTTTTACATGTTTACATTTTTATCACATTCAAAGTATTCTCCATCAGTAGCAATGCATCAGTTCAGATGCATTTTCAAGTGATCAAAGCAGTCGTAGAACTCTTAGAGCTAGGACACAAAAGCACAAAAAAAATATGGGGAAAGAAGAATATGGAAGCTTAAAGACAGAAGAGTAGATGGATGGCTGGTGAAAGTTATTCAAGTCATATACAAGGATGCTGTCAGAAAGGTGAGAGTTAACAATGAATTTAGTGAGCAGGTAGGAGTTCACCAAAGTTCAATCCCCTCTGATTCAACATAGTCCTGCGGGCCATAACAGAGGAATCTAAGATCAGTTGCCCAAGAGAACTCCTCTATGTTGATGACCTTGTTCTTATAAGAGAATTAGAAAAGAAATTCCAGGTGTGGAAGCAAAACCTGGAATTAAATGGCCATAAAGTTAACTTGGTAAAGACCAAAGTTTCAGTAAGCAGGAAAACAGACAGGATGTTAATCACTATTTGATAAGTAGAAAAGTTGTACATAGAAATTTCATACAGTGTACCCAGTGCAAAATATGGGCACATAAAAGGTGCAGTGGAATCAAAGTTAACAGGGAAAATAGAATTTGTTTTTGGTAGATGTGTCAATGCAATAAACACTAACGGCACATAGGAAATAGATTTTCTGCAATACCAAAGAGCATCTTTAGCCGTAGTAGGTAGTTTGTTACCTAGGAAACCTAATTAATAGAATCGGAGGATGCTCTGAAAATATAGGTACCAGAATAAAATGAAGGAATTTCAGAGTGTTCTGTTCATAACCAAAGGCCTCTCTCACTCTCAGAGTGAAACAGAGATGGTATGATGATTGTATATGAACAACATTGCCTACATGGTTATGAAACATGGGCTATGAATGCAGAGACAAGTGAAAACATGATAGAAATGAAGCTAACATGCTCCTTTGGATGTGTAACATTAATACGCATGTACAACAAAGTAAAAATATGTTAAAAGAAAATGTACATATATATATATATATATATATATATGTATATATATATATATATATATATATATATATATATATATATATATATATATATATATATATATATTGGATCATCCCATAAATAATGCGGTTTTTTTCAATTGCATGAACTAAAAGTTGGATTGGGACAGGATAAACTACTTGCATCAACCCTAACCCTAACCCTGCTATAACAGCAGGTAATAATTTCATCTTGCCCTTATTCTTAGTGCAAGTTTTGAAGAGAGCAGTTCGATTTTAACAGTTATTTTTTCAAAGCTATAATGGAAGTGACAAAGGAGCATATTTGGCATATTTTGCTTTATAAGTTCAATAAAGGTAACAATTCAACAGAAAGTGCAAGGAATATTAATGCAGTATATGGGGATCAGACAATAAGTGTAAGCCAGTGTCAACGGTGATTCCAGAAATTCCGAACCAGAAACTACAGCCTAGAAGATGAGCCTCATCCTAGAAGATCTGTAGAGCTTGATGAGGACATTCTGCAAACCTTGGTGGAACAGAATCCCATTGCAACTGTTGAGGAACTAGCAGAGAAGCTTGGATTTGCTCATGCAACCAGTCATTCAGCGAGGATGATATTCCAAGGGTTGAAGCAGTTTGAATGGGAAACGATGCTCCACCCACCATATTCGCCGGACATTGCCTCATCTGATTATCATTTATTCTGCAGTCTTCAAAATTATTTGGACGGAAAAAATATGAACACTGTAGACGAGGTCAGAACAGTACTGGAGGAGTATTTTTCGTCATGGAAAAATGAATTTTGGAAGAGGGGCCTTGCAAATCTACCAGATAGATGGAAGAGCATCGTAGAAAATGAAGGCGAGTATATTTGCATTATTTATGAGATAACCCAATAGATATATATCATCATCATCATCGTTTAACGTCCATTTTCCATGCTGGCATGGGTTGGACAGTTTGTCTGAGGTCTGGAGAGACAGCAGCTGCACCAGGCTCCAATCTGATCTGGCAATGTTTCTACAGCTAGATGCCTTTCCAAATGTCAACTACTCCAAGAGTGTAATGGGTGCATTTTACATGCCACTGGCACAGGAGCCAGTCAGGTGGCCCTGGAATCGATCCTGTTTGGATAGTACTTTTTACACGACGCCGGCACAGAAGCCGGTCAGGGGGTACTGGCATCGGCCACATTCAAATGGTGCTTTTTACATACCCCTGGCTCAGGAGCCAGTCAGGGGGCACTGGCCACAGCTACAATTTTGGTTTTACTTGACTCAATGGGTCTTCTTGAAAAAATCATATCGCCTGATGCTTCAAAGGTACTCTTAAATGGGCCAGACATGCAACACTGGCATCAGCCATGGCTGCAATCTCACTTTATTCGCCAGATCTTCTCAATTACAACATATCTCCAAAGGTCTCAGTCACCTGTCATTGCCTCTGTGAGATCCAATGTTCGAAGGTCATTCTTCACCGCCTCATCCCATGTCTTCCTGGGTCTACCTCTTCCACAGGTTCCTTCCACAGTTAGAGTGTGACACTTCCTCACACAACTGTCTTCATCCATACATGACACATGACCATACCAGCGCAGTCGTCTCTGTTGCACACCACATTTGATGCTTCTTATACCCAACTTTTCTCTCAGGGTGCTCACACTACCGTGTATGCACACTGACATTACACATCCAGTGGATCATACCAGCTTCATTTCTTTCAAGCCTATGCATGTCCTCAGTAGTCATGGCCCATGGCAGTTCACACACATGCATCATACAGTCTATCTTTCATCCTGAGCAAGAGGCCCTTAGTTGCCAGCAGAGGTAAGAGCTCTCTGAACTTTGCCCAGGCTATTCTTATTCTAGCCAATACACTCTCAGAGCCACCACCCCCAACTACAGATTTGGTCACCTAGGTGGTGGAAGCTACCAACTACTTCTAGTCTTTCCCCCTGACATGTGATGGAATCTGTTTTCTGTACATCTTCAGTGATTATTGCCCCTGTGCATCGACCACATACAAAAACTATCTTCTCAGTTAACCTTCCTTTGATATCGCTGCACCTTTCATGTATCCATAGCTTACACCAGGTACATCATATGGGGTCTTTACCCATGCCTTTTCTACAGATCAAGCAGAACCATCTACCTGAAGGGGTTTGTGATTTGTTAGCCTTCCTACTTACGAAGACTTTGGTTTTTGCTAGGTTCACTCTATAACCCTTCAATTCTATACCTTGCTTCCACACCCTAAACATCGTCTCTAGTTCTGGCAGTGACTCAGCTATTAGAGCAAGGTCATCAGCATAGAGGAGCTCCCAGGGGCATCCTGTCTTGAACTCCTCTGTGATTGCCTGGAGGACTATGATGAATTAGAGGGGCTGAAGACTGATCCTTGGTGAACCCCTACTTCTACCCAGAATTCTTCAGTATACTCATTGCTAACCCTCACCTTACTGACAACATCTATGTAAAGGGCTTGTACAGCACTTACCAACCACTCGTCTATCCCTAGTTTCTGCATTGACCACCAGATAAGGGATAGGGGGACCCTGTCAAAGGCTTTCTCCAAGTCAACAAAAGCCAAGTACAGAGGTTTATCTTTGGCTAGGTATTTCTTCTGCAGTTGCCTTACCAGAAATATAGCATCAGTGGTGCTCCTGCCTGGCACTAAACCGAACTGCATCTAATCTAGGCTCTCTCTCTCTTCCTAATTAGTTACGCTATGACGCTCTCTGTAACTTTCATTACCTCATCCAATTATTTGATACCCCTGTAGTTATTTCTATCTAAAGCATCACCTTTACCTTTGTAGCAGTTGACTAGGATGCTGCTACACCAGTCATAGGGTATGACTCCTTTGTGAACTACCTGATTTATGATGCGGGTGACAAGACCACAACCCACACCGCCCGATATTTTATGCATCTCAGCGGTGATTCCTAATGTGCCAAGTGCTTTCCTTGTCTTCATATCCTTAATTGCTTTATCTACCAGGGTACTGTCGATTCTGGTAGCTGGTCCCTCGATTGGGTCAAACTTTGGCAGACTCTCGTCCTTTCATTCATTCTCCACATTCAGCAGTCTTTCATAATGGTATCTCCAAGCCTCTTCAGATTGATTATCCTCTCCATTTTCTTATTTGCCTTACATATTCTGAGTAAATTTCTGGTTTACCCCCACTAATTCCTAATATTCAATTGCGATACTGCCTTGCAGTAGTAAACACTTGGATATAAATACGTAGGTATACATCCAGTACTATATTGGATATTTATTATGCCTTAGATGGTTGCTTAACCTCTAATACATACAGACATATATATATATATGTATATATATATATATATATATATATATATATATATATATATATATATATATATATATGTATATATATATAAGTATTTATGTATTTATATATCAAATAGAAATAATACATTTCTAAATCTCTCAGAGAGATTTATGCAGTAGTGATGCGATAAAATAGTTGTATGCTGTCAACTTAATGTGACAGTCCCATGACGGGAATAATACTACTGTTGGTTAGACCTAGGAAACAGCACCGCTTCCTGTCAGCCTTGACACATTTCCTGTGTCCTTATGTTTACAAGGGGGAGACAAGCACCTCCACCCAGCTAAGCCTGCATCCAGAGACATGTTTCTGAGTCTTTGCTCGTCATCAGTCTGGAGTAGCAATAGCTTGCTAGTTGGAGATGCCTGTCAAGCTCTTGTAAACATATAATAATTCTAGTGAAACACTTTCACTGATTTCAAAAATAGAAATAATGCATTTCTAAATCTCTCAGAGATACATATATAGATGCTCAGATAAGAAGTTTTTCTCTTTTCAACCTCGTTCATACTCTTCTATTTACGCGCAGATCATAAACCCCTTATTTAGTTCTTTTCACTATTCTGTCTATTTCATTACCATGTCATCACATTCATTCATTCATTCATTCATTCAAGTTTATCACACAGTCACTTATTCCTCTAATTCTGTCTTAGATTAGCTGATCGAAAACTCTCAGATTTTTCAATTCTATTTTACTATTATCAACATTTGCTGTCTCGTTAAACTATGCTACACAAATCCCAAAAGAATATCTTTCTCCCTCGTGTCCTGACCACTAACCCCTCTCTCTCTCTTTCTCTGCCTTACTCTGTTCGCAGTACGCCACCCTACCACCCTCTCCTATCCTTTCCCATCCTTTGGTTGTCTCCCATGAACACTTCTAAAGGCTTTACACCACCCCCACCCCTACTTAGGGATCATCTCCTATGTAAGGTAGTGATCATATAGTGCAAAAATATGATAGTGTAGTGTATGCAGGTTGAATTGAAGGCTATTGTTTGTTTATGAATTCTGTCAAATGCGAGCTTTCTTTCCAGGTACATGATGCTGCTGTCCCCCGCCCCAGGGTCTCACGGGCCCATACCTCCCACACCCTCGGGGTTGGCACTCTCAACGTCGGCACACTGAAAGGTAGGTCTAGTGAGATTGTTGAGATGCTTGAACGGAGATGTATCGATATCTACTGCCTCCAAGAAGTAAGGTGGAGAGGAGGTTCCGCTAGGTTCCTCACAGGCAAAGAACACAGGTACAAGATTTTCTGGGCAGGGAACATAGACAGGGTCGGGGGTGTGGATATACTTCTTGTGGAGAAATGGGGGGATAAGGTAATCGAGGTAGTCAGAGTATGCGATAGAATACTTAAGATTAGATTACTGCTCCATCATGGGTTAGCAACCATTATCTCAGCCTATGACCCTCAGCCAGGGCTACCCGATGGACAGAAAGACCGATTTATGACACCCTCTTGCAGACTATCTCATTGACGAATGACAGGGTCCTTCTCTTTGTGGCTGGTGACTTCAATGGACATGTTGGACAACATACAGGGGGCTTCCATGGCGTAATGGAGGCTATGGTTTCGGTTCCTGCAATGAGGAGGAAACCAGGCTGCTGGATGCAAATGATCTTATGGTTTGCAATACTAACTTTAGGTAACCTGCCAGTCACCTAGTCACCTACCGTTCTGGCAGACACACTAGCCAAATTCACTACATCCTCGCCAGAAAAAGGGAAATATGGCTGCTTATAAATGCCAAAATGTTCCCAGGCAAAGAATGTACCCCACAACATAGACTGGTAGTTAGTGACTTCAGGATCAGGGCTAAGTGGTTGCCCAGTAGATGACCAGCTTGGAGGAGAAGGGTCTGGAAGCTTAAAGATCCTGCAAATGGACAGAGATTTAGCGACATATTACTCGAAGCCTTTGACAAAATAGAAGGGGATATAGCTTCACACAATGTAAATGACAACTGGAGGTTTCTACGAGACAACTGGAGGTTTCTACGAGACAACCTGCTGAGAGCTACTGACCAGATCTGTGGATGGTGCAAAGTTCCCTCTCAACCCAAGATAACGTGGTGGTGGAACAATGTTGTTGACAGGTCTATTAGACAAAACAAACAGTCTTAGAAGGACTGGAAGGATGGTGGTAGCAGGGAATTGTATCAGACTGCCAGAAGGGAAGTTAGGAGACAGGTTTATTTAGCCAGAGGGGAAGCAGATAAGAAAAAATTTGCCAATGTTCTGCACCATCAGGACCAAAGACTTGAGGTATTTCGTGTTGCAAGACACTGTGTGAGAGAGTATTGTGATGTCGAAGGAGAGAAATGTATCCGCATGGATGATAGTTCACTTGCACTAAACAAGGCTGCAAAGAGAGAGGTTTTGAGATACCACTATGAAAGGTTGCTCAATAAAGAAAATGAATGGGAGAGAGAGAATCTACCGAATGTTGACCCAACAGAGGGACCAGCTATCCAAGTTGACAGTACCTTAGTAGATAAAGCAATTAAGAGTATGAAGACAGAGAAAGCCCCCGGCCCATCAGGAATCACTGCAGAGATACTCAAAATATCTGGCAGTGTCGGCTATAGCTTAGTCACCCATATAGTTAACCAGGTGATACACGAAGGAGTCATACCCAATGACTGGTGTAGCAGCACCATAGTCAACTGCTACAAAGGTAAAGGTGACACTTTAGATACAAATAATTACAGAGGTATCAAGTTGTTGGATCAGGTAATGAAAGTTACAGAGAGGGTCATAGCCCAACTAATTAGGGAGAGGATCAGTTTAGATGACATGCAGTTTGGGTTGATGCCAGGGAAAAGCACTGCTGATGCTATATTTCTGGTAAGACAGCTGCAGGAGAAATACCTAGCCAAAGATAAACACTGTACCTGGCTTTCGATGACATGGAGAAAGCCTTTGACAGGGTCCCCCGATCCCTTATCTGGTGGTCAATAAGGAAACTAGGGATAGATCAATGGTTAGCGAGAGCTGTGCGAGCCAAGTACAGTGAAGAATTCCGGGTAGTGGTAGGGGTCCACCAAGGTTCAGTCCTCAGCCCCCTTTTATTTATCATAGTCCTCCAGGCAATAACAAAGGAATTCAAGACAGGATGCCCCTGGGAGTTCCTCTATGCTGATGACCTTGCTCTAATTGCTGAGTCACTATCAGAACTACAGGAAAAGTTTTAGGTGTGAAAGCAAGGATTAGAATCGAACGGCCTTAGAATGAACCTAGCTAAACCCAAAGTCCTAATACGTTAGAAGGTAGACAAACCACAAACCCCTTCAGGTAGATGGCCCTGCTCAATCTGTAGAAAAGGTGTAGGTAGAAACTCCATAAGATCTACCCAGTGTAAGCTATGGACACATAAGAGGTGCAGCAATATCAAAGGAAGGCTAACTAGGAAGATAGTTTTTGTATGTGTCAGATTCTCAGGAGCAATAAACACTGAAAATGTGCAGAGAACAACTTCTGCCACATTCCAGTGAGAAAAACTAGACATAGTTGATAACTTCCATTACCTAGGTGACCAAGGAGGGTGCGCTGAAAGTGTAGCTGCTAGAATAAGAATAGCCTGAGCAAGGTTCAGAGAGCTCTTACCTCTGCTGGTGACAAAGGGCCTCTCACTCAGAGTAAAAGGCAGACTGTATGACACATGTGTACGAACAGCCATGCTACATGGCAGTGAAACATTGGCTGTGACTATTGAGGACATGCATAAGCTCGCAAGGAATGAAGCCAGTATGCTTCGATGGATGTGTAATGTCAGTGTGCAAACTCGACAAAGTGTAAGTACCTTGAGAAAAAAGTTAGACCTAAGAAGCATCAGTTGTGGTGTGCAAGAGAGATGATTGTGCTGGTATGGACATGTGGCGAGAATGGATGAGGATAGCTGTGTGAAAAAGTGCCACACCCTAGCAGTTGAGGGAACCTGTGGAAGAGGTAGACCCAGGAAGACCTGGAATGAGGTGGTGAAGCATGACCTTCGAATTTTAGGCCTCACCGATGCAATGACCAGTGACCGGGACCTTTGGAAATATGCTGTACGTGAGAAGACCAGGCAAAGCAAGTGAGAGCATAATGTGTGACCTCTGCCAGAAGTGTTGCCAGCTCACTTATTCGTAACTTTACTTCATTGGACACTAAAAACTCTGCTTGCGAAGACCTGTTGAGGCAAGTGAATTTGGAATTTGAAATTTGAAATCTGAAATCGGGCGATCTTTCGATACTAGTACGCCATAACTTCCGGTCGTTGTGCGCACGCATACTGATTACATTATCATATAGTGCGTTTGTTTTTAAATGACTTGAAAATATGAAAAGACAACATTAAATAGAAAAAAAATGAATGGCCCACTAAACTCAAACCTTCTCCCCCTCAGATGCATACAGTTCTCAAACTTTAAACACATAAATACACTATACGATCATGTAACCAGTATAGGGAGGAGATACGCCACTATGGAGGTGCGCTTCACAACGGAGGAGGAAGCAATAAAGCACTCCACCGAAGCAATAAGGACAGAGGAATGGGTGCTCTTGCCTTCGTACTGCGGAAAACGTGTGGCCAAGGTGCGAGCGAGTAAGGTGCCATCCGAACTGAAACTTTAAACACATAAACACACTATACGATCATGAAATCAGTATGCGTGTGCGCAATGACCAGAAGTTATGGCGGACTAGTACCGAAAGATCGCCATGACCTATTAAAGGACTGGAGAATACTACAAATTATTAATGGGAGGGTGCAGTTAGGTGGGGGTCAGGGTGTTAAAGGAAGAAGTTATCCAGAAGCTCTGTGTAAATAACATGTTACGGTAATCTTCAAGTTTAGGGGGGTAAAAAAAGTAAATAAAAATATTAAAGGGAAATAACTGAATGACTTACCATTATTATCCGTTTTCTTTTAGCTGTTTATAAATAAATCATACACGTGCATTTTTTTTTTTTTTTTTCTAAAACAGCATGCGACGGAATTTTTTCTTATAAAAATTTAAAATGTTTTTTTCTTTTTACAAAACGGAAACAAAATGTTTTGCAGAAGTACCCGACGGAACGGAGTCAAAAACAACAGGCAGAAAAGAATCTAAAACAGCATACGACGGAATTTTTTGGACCTTTGTGATTTGACGGGCAACATTTTTTTTATGTAGTGTTTTTGGTACCGAAACACTTTCAAACTTCGTATACTTGTATATTTTGTGGTATAGAACAGATAATAAATTTTGTATTCGAAGTTATTTCACGTTAAAAATTGTCTTATTTCGATAATTTCAACTAATCACTGACATCTATTCAGTTGAATACAGTAACTGCTGTGACGGTGTATATGGTATTAATCCCCGTTAGTTCTGACATTTCCGATTAACTAGACTGTTCGTAAACAAAGGGGAAAAAGCCATCAAAATACTTGAATATTGCCTGCACTTGTTATTGGAGCTACCAGAATTATTAATGCACCTCCACCAAGTGCTTCATTTCCTAGAAATAGCAGCCAAATCTTCTTCAAATCAAACTCTAGTTTAGGGTTAGGGTTCGGGCTTTAGAGTTAGGGTTGGGGTTAGGGTTAGGGTTAGGGTTATGAGTGAGGTTATGGGAAAAATATACACACACAGATACGCACAGCGTAATTTATTATATAAATTACGATTAAACCGGATGAAATATGTCACAGGGAATAACATTTTTATGACCAACCAGCACTGACTGTATTCAGCTGAATAGACGTCAGTGATTGGTTGAAATTACAGAAATACGACAACTTTAACATGAAATAACTTGCGATGTACAATTTTTTGTTAAGAAGGCTAAGAGAAAAAGTTGTTTTGTATGACACATTCTACCAGTGTCCCAAGTTTGAAAGTGTTTCGTTAAGAAAACAAGTGTTGCCCGTCAAATCACAAAGATCTAATTTTTTCTTATAAAAGTTTAAAATGTTTTTTCCTTTTTCCAAAACGGAAACGAAATGTTTTGCAGAAGTACCCGACGGAACAGAGTCAAAAACAATAAGCAGAAAAGAAATAATTGTGCATGGAGAGAACTTTGTCAATGGAAATGATAATGAAATTCAACAGATAAATTTATAGGACTGCATGCTGATCTCAATGAAATCGTGTTCATTAAAAATAGATATTTATTAATGAAATTTTCTACAGTTATGCTCCAGATGTTTGAAATTATTGCACTGTAGAAAATTTCATTAAAATATATCTATTTTCAATGAACACGACTACGCCGAGTGAGGGTCACCATGCAGTTCTAGAAATTCACCTACTCAACATTATACACTTCAGCAATGGCAGCCAAAAAATAAACAAATGTTTTTTCTTTTGGGATTGAATTCCGCCATAGAAATTCATATAGATAAGATGAGATTGAGGATTTCGTTTTCAGCAACAATAAGATGTTGTGCAGCCAGTCTTCCACGAGGCATTTTCGATTTCTCATAAGAAACTATGATATTCAATCACGTGTGTGATTTATATATAAACAGTTAACATCAATCAAATCACGTGTGTGATTTATTTATAAACGGAGTAGTACGGAGAATACTGGTAAGACGTTCAGTTACTTCCCTTGCATATTTTTATTTATTTTTTTTACCCCACTAAACTTGAAGATTACCACATATTAATATAATTCTCGAAAGTGAAACCTATGTTAAACGGAGTAAACTTAAGTAGGGTTAAAAAAATTTACTCACAGGAAATTAATACCAAGAATCCCCCCTATGGTACACAATGGAATATGTCTAAGTCCAGCAGTCAGTAACAATTTAATACAATTCACAAGTTAAACCATTACAAAAGGTTTGTTTATAGATAAACAAGAAAAAGAGAGGAAGGAAAAAAAGTAAGGGAGGTAAGACAATGAGTAGAATTTAAGGGCCACTTAACGGTATAACATATGAGAGGGGAACATAAAGACAACAATTAAGTGGTTAAGGGGAGGCAACAGGTTGCGGTACACCAACAGATCAATGAAAACAAGGAAAAAATATGGCTGAACAACGTATATAGTAAATTGTAGTCGAAATTAAGTAAAGTACTGGTAAGTAATGAGTATATTAAATAGGTGCTCTACAGAGCAAAAATAAAATGGCATTGATTCTTAGGTGGATAAAATTTAAGGACAAGTCAATTGTTAAAATGCTATCAAGCCTACAAAAGCATTACATAAACATAAAAGTAAATCATTTCTGTTATTATAAACCAAAAAAAAAAAGAAATATAGAGATACTAATGGGTACAATAGATGTGTAGCATTAATGCCGAGGCTACCGGCCAGAAAAGTAGCCTTAAGATAAGCATTTAACTAAGTGAGCCTAAAAAGCTAAAATAATAATAAAAAACTAAAAATTAAAATAAAGATAAAATGACCAAAGGTAAGATAGAAAAATACTAATTAAATCTAATCATTAAAAGAAACAAAAGAGTAATAATTCCAGAGGGTGTAAGAAATATTTGTAGGCATAGTGTGCGATAAAGTAAAGGAAAGACCATGAAATAAATAATAGAATAGACTGAAAAAATAAAATGAAAAGAAAGAAGGAATCAAGCATGGGAGGGGGGGTTATAGTAATAGTAATAAGTGGGGCTAATGTGGTAGAAAGCCAGAGGTCATTAATGTTCTCATATCACCAATAAAAGAAATAAAAGGCAAAATATAAGGGGTAATACGTTAATAAGGTGGGGGAAATGTTACTTGGTGAATGAGATAATAGATATAGGTAGTGGGTTACATTTAAAAACTTAGGAGAAAGGTAGGAGGTGGGGTTAGGTATTAGATTAACTAGGAGGGCCTCAGTTATTCCTAACAGTATGACCTATAAAAACTCCCATTATACTAAACGGGGATCCTATTAGTATCCAGTGGAATTATAAATACTAATATGAGGTAGTTAAATATATCTAAAGTTTATAATTGTAAGAGAAGGAAAGTGTGGGAGTAACATATAAGGCTTAGGGAAAGGGGTAGAGGGTGGGGTTGCAAATAAACAGCCTACATGAGACTCAATACTTCTAAGCATGACAAAAATAAAAGGGTAAGATGTAGACCCTGCACTAAACTAACATGTGCTACTAATTATAAACTGTGTTCTAAGTACTACGATGGAGTAGTATGAGAGTTTCTATTGTTATTTATATCTATCAAAAGTAGAGATAGGTAGAAGGTAGAGGTGGGGGGGTTACATTAAAGATTTAGGAGAAGGGAAACAGGAGAGATTAGATAATTGACTAACTAGGTGGGGCATCAGTTATTCAGCAAGATGACCTAAAATGGAGTAAGGTGTAAAACCTCCATTAAACTATAAGGGGCTCCTATATGTATGCTGTGGAAATTATACATACTAATATGGGGAAGTGAAAAAGTATCTAAAGTTAATAATTACAAGTAGGAAATAGTTAAGGGAGAGGGGTAACAAATAAGACTTAGTAAAAGAGGAAGAGTGGGTTGTAATTAAACTACCTACATGAGACTCAATACTTCTAAGCAAGACAAAAATAATAATAAAGGGGTAAGATGTATAATCTGCCAAAAACAGGGGCTACTAATTAATAGCTATGGGTTATATGTAGTAATATGGAGTTGTATGAGTATTTCTAGTGTTATTTATAACTATCGAAAGTGGACCTAACTTTATGCAAGCAAGCTACTCTATACTCAAAACGGAATTTGTGCAGTTAGAATTTTTTAAATCTCATTTATGCAAAGGTGACATTTTCTATTTTTTCCATTATACAAATGTACCATAGCGAGGATCTCTCAATACAATGTGAAGCTAGTGTTACTATCTTTGAGCTCCCAGGTGTACTTACTTAAACCAGTCAAATTGATTAAGTTTCTATTTCTAAAAGAATGCTGGTGCGCAGCCAGTCTACATTTTATTTTATTTTGGGTTGCACTGATATAACTCCATTTGCTAGACTTTTTTGTGACACTGCATTGATAGATAGCATCCTTTATTCTACAGGTGTTACTGAATGCAGTTATTCTTGTTCCTACAGTCATATAGGTTATCTTGCAGGGGGGAATAGCCCCCTAGTGGGGTAGGATCAGGTCTATTGCGGTTAGATTGGTTATTTTGATTCTGAGAGAATTCTGGACTAATGTTGGGGTAGTGGTTAATGTTGATATTACTACTAATATCACTGACCGTACCGTATATGTTTCTATTTGAGTAGAAAGTATCTAATTTCTTATTATTCCGAGAGGCTATTATGCACCCTAAGTTATGTGTAAGGCTGTAACCTATCCTAATTTTACTACTATTTACAATACTAGAATACCTATTATTCTTACCAAAGTGTCTATTTATGACATTCAATAATTGCTTCACTAAGTTCGTCCTTATTTGCATTGCAAAAGGGATTATACACCAGATCCGATTTCCCGATTTACTGGTAGTTTCTACATGGGTGGAGTGCATATTGGTGTTACTATTCCTGCATGCATTAACCCTCGCATATCTACCATGTGTATTACTATACTATTGTAGTTATTCATGCAGTTACTAGATTTGGTTACATTCGTGTTAATAGCTAGCTACCTGTGCTTTTTTATATCGCTTGTGTCTATGGTCAAGTGCAACAAAGTTACAGTTATCACATTCGTTGTTCCTACTATTCCTTCCACATTCATGAGGGGTATATTTAATTCTACCTCTATAGATTGCATCTTTAAGTGCCTTATCGTACCTGTCCTTATGACTATCAAATATGTCCTCATTAGATGAGAGATAAGAAATCCTTTGATTAAAACCTGTTTTTAGATTGTGGATGGTTACTTTGACAATTTATATATTTCAGGTTGGAGTTGGGTTTCATATAAGGTTGATGTACTTAAATCACAGTTAACATCTAAGTAATCAATGGAGTAGTTTTCATTCTCTATTGTTATGGAAAGGCCAAATCTATTGAAGAATTTATATAGGCAATTCTTGAGTAATTCTAGGCGTCTATTGGAGATGCTTTTGATAAAGAAAAGTGTCGGCTCTATATAGGCCTCCCGTGAGTTCAGGGAATTCTTTGTAGATGTTATCTAAAAGGTAAATACCCACAAGGTCACTTAACTCGGCTGAATCTGGGGCTCTCATAATTATATCAAAGAAGTCAGAGGTATCCGTCCTGGCCCACAACCTATTATCGAATTCGAGGATTACATTAATTTCTTTTCTACTTAACTTAGTACAATGCATAGCAAAGATAAGCGCACTATTTAAGATTGTAGGATTAATCAATGAGTAATAATTTTGAATGTCAATTTGCAAAAATTTATGATTATACTTATATTTTATGTTAGAGAACCATTCAATTGCGCCTTAGGTATTTTTCCATAGCCCTAATTTAATTTTCTTCTTAAGAGTAGGTATATACTTATCTAAGATTGCTTTACTAAGCTAACCTAAATCTGACTTATTGGGGCATATTAATCTGACCTGGGTGTTATGTAGGTAATTATCTTTATGGTCTTTAATAGTAATATGAGGTCTAATCGGTATAAAAGGTTCAGTTTGGTCATCAATATTATACTCTAACATAATCTTTTTGGCCTCTAAGTTGATTGTTTTGAGGGTACTCCTAGGGACTACTTTATATTCTTTAAGGATTTCACACTGAATGAGTTCATGATAAGTAACAATGTTCATGTTTATATGTGTTTCTTGTTTTATCTGAGTGTACTATTATACCATCTTTGGATTTTAACTCGAGAACCAAATCCTTACGCTTTCTTTAGTGCTTATTATGCCTAAGGGTGTGGTTCTTAAACTTAATGTCCTTAATTAAAGAGCAAAGTTCATTTTCAAAAGCTTCCAGGTGACTGTTTGGCGGCGGTGTTTTCTTAGTTCTGAAAATTCTAATGGTAAAATAAGATGATAACAGAGGAAGGGACTTCTATGTTATCATCTTACTGACATATACCATTCTTATTTTCCATATTTTTTCCCCAATTTATCTCTGATGACAGAATATCTCATACTCGAGGATATCCCAGAAACTGCTATAAGATTTTGAATTTCTTCCTGTAATAATATTGTATATGACTTGAGATGTTTGCCTTGCCTTAATGTTTGACGTCCTGTTTAACAATTATATCATCATCATCATCATCATCATCGTTTAACGTCCGCTTTCCATGCTAGCATGGGTTGGACGATTTGACTGAGGAATGATGGACCAGGTGAACACCAGGCTCCAATCTGATTTGGCAGAGTTTCTACAGCTGGATGCCCTTCCTCACGCCAACCACTCCATGAGTGTAGTGGGTGCTTTTACGTGCCACCGGCACAAAGGCCATTCAGGCAGTACTGGCAATGGCCATGCTCGAAATGGTGTATTTTACGTGCCACCTGCACAGGAGCCAGTCCAGTGGCACTGGCAACGATCTCGCTCGAATGTCTTTTCACGTGCCAGGAAGGCGACGTTGGTAACGATCATGCTCAAATGGTGCTATTTACATGCCACCGGCACGGAAGCCAGACAGCTGCTCTGGCAACGATCACACTCAGAAGGTGCTCTTAGTGCTCCACTGGTACAGGTGCCATCACGATTTCGCTTTCGCTTGCCCCAACAGGTCTTCGCAAGCAGAGTTTAGTGTTCAATGAAAGACACGTTGGCATGGGTGCCAGTTTACAAATTTAATTCGATTTCAATTTCACTTGCCTCAACAGGTCTTTGCAAGCAGAGTGTAGTCTCCAATGAAGGAATAGTATGCACAAGTGGGCTGGCTACATCCCTGGCAGAGGCCTCGGATTTTGGTCTCACTTGGCTTGCCGGGTCTTCTCACGCACAACATATTTTCAAAAGTCTCGGTCACCACCTCATCCCAGGTCTTCCTGGGCCTACCTCTTCCACGGGTTCCCTCAACTGCTAGGGTGTGGCACTTTTTCACACAGCTATCCTCATCCATTCTCGCCACATGTCCATACCAGCGCAATCGTCTCTCTTGCACACCACAACTGATGCCTCTTAGGTCTAACTTTTCTCTCAAGGTACTTACACTCTGTTGAGTATGCACACTGACATTACACATCCATCAGAGCATATTGGCTTCATTCCTTGCAAGCTTACGCATGTCCTCAGTAGTCACGGCTAATGATTCACTGCCATGTAGCATGGCTGTTCATACACATGCATCATACAGTCTGCCTTTTACCCTGAGTGAGAGGCCCTTTGTCGCCAGCAGAGGTAAGAGCTCTCTGAACTTTACCCAGGTTATTCTTATTCTAGCAGCTACACTTTCAGCGCACCCACCCCCACTACTAACTTGGTCACCCAGATAGCAGAATCTATCAACTGCATCTAGTTTTTCTCCCTGGAATGTGACAGAAGTTGTTTTCTGCACATTTTCAGCATTTTCTGAACACCTGCCACATACAAAAACTAACTTCCTAGTTAACCTGCCTTTGATATTGCTGCACCTCTTATGTGTCCATAGCTTGCACCGGGTACATCTTATAGAGTTTCTACCTATACCTTTTCTACAGATCGAGCAGGGCCATCTACCTGAAGGGGTTTGTGCTTTGTCTACCTTCTTACTTATTAGTACTTTGGTTTTAGCTAGGTTGACTCTAAGGACCTTCGATTCTAGTCCTTGCTTCCACACCTGAAACATCTCCTCTAGTTCTGATAGTGACTCAGCAATTAGTGCAAGGTCATCAGCATAGAGGAGCTCCCAGGGGCATCCTGTTTTGAATTCCTCTGTTATCACCTGGAGGACTATGATAAATAGGAGGGGGCTGAGGACACCTACCTCTACCTGGAATTCTTCACTGTACTCATTGCCAACCCTCACCTTACTGACAGCGTCTCTGTACATGGCTTGCACAGCTCTCACTAACCATTCTTCTATCCCTAGTTTCCTCGTTGACCACCAGATAAGGGATCAGGGGACCCTGTCAAAGGCTTCCTCCATGTCAACGAAAGCCAGGTACAGAGGTTTATCCTTGGCTAGGTATTTCTCCTGCACCTGTCTTACCAGAAATATAGCATCAGTGGTGCTTTTTCCTGGAACGAACCCAAACTGCATCCCATCTAAACTGACTCGCTCCCTAATTAGTTGAGCTATGACCCTCTCCATGACTTTCATTACCTGATCCAACAATTTGATACCTCTGTAATTATTTGTATCTAAAGCGTCACCTTTACCTTTGTGACAGTTGACTATGGTGCTGCTACACCAGTCATTGGGTATGACTCCTTCGTGTATCACCTGGTTAACAATACAGGTGACTAGGCTATAGCCGACACTGCCAGATATTTTGAGCATCTCTGCAGTGATTCCTCATGGGCCGGGGGCTTTCCCTGTCTTCATATACATATATATATGTATGTATGTATGTATGCACGTATATATGTATGCATGTATATGTGAGATAATAGTATAAACCGAAAGTAAGTAAAATACCTCTGAATAAATAATGTACTCCTTACAGCAACATGTAAACAAAACTGCTACAATTAACTGAAATCTGAATAAACATTTCAAAACCACGATTCAACTGTAATACCAGCAGAGCTGATAATAAGACTAACATTCCATCAAATATAAACAGCAATGCTATTACCTTCAACTGTATACCAATGCAAGACGCTTGTTTGAATTGGTTCACTTTGAAAATGTTATAAGTGTTGGACCCTTGATGAAATTGCAATACTAGAATGCATAATTGCATACAAAGCAATGTGCAGTTACTGCAGCCGAAAAATATGTAGGTCAGATATAACTGCTGTAGAAAATTTTTAAATATAAATTTTCAGATGTGAATAAAATTTCTACTCTCCTCTTCATTATCAATGTTATATAGATACATACATACACATATATTTATTACACATGTGCATGTGTGTGCTAGTGTTAGAAAGGGCATCCTGTTGTAAAAACCAAGCCAAGCCAAATAATAAAAGGAATGAACAGAAGAATAGAGAGGACTCTCCTACACCATGCCCACAACTACTATGCTCACCACCAACACCAATACAACAGTGTACCTACCATCTGATCTTCGGCATCAACATCACTTAAAGTTGGAATTGGTTTCCGAGGAATTACCAGGAAGTGAACAGGTGCTTGTGGTTGGACATCAGAGAAAACTATGCACTAAGAAAGAAAATAAACATGGTCAGAATTTTTATTTAGACATCAAATTAAAGATGACTTTAGGAAAATCCGATTAAAACACACACACATATGGATAGAATACACATACACACATATAGGAATACACATACGTACAAATACTTATTTTATGCATATTTATGTATGTATACACACACACACACATGCTATGCCATCTCCACCATCACCACTATCTTTATAATTTTATGTCAATTTTCCATGCTGGCATAACTTAGGCTAGTTCTGATGACATGAGTCAATTCTTATTCAGAGTTACTGCCCTCAGGGGCACATCAGAAAGACCACATCTCACTCATTTGTTTCATCTTCAGCTTCATTCCTACAACTGCATACCATTTCTGTTCTCAACCACTTTAAACAGTATACTGGCTACATCTTATTGTGGCACCAATGCTAGTGAGATTGTCTTGCCCCTGATAAGTTTAAAGGCTTCTCTTGACAAACTTGTCTCTATTTGTCCACCAATCACTTTGTAATATATAATATTATATACATAGATATGTTTATAAACACAGATGCAGCAATACACAGTTACAAACACATACACAAAAATATATCATTATAAATATATACGAAAGAATATATTAAAACAAATACTGGAAAATTTGGTATATTTTTAATCCTATGTCATATGTGCTTCATTACAGGATAGGAGTTACAAGGTATAACATGTATGGGATTTCCTATCTGTTTTTCATCAGCAATCTATAGTTTAAGGATGAGTCAGGACTATGCTGAGAGATAATGGGACAAAAAGGATAGAAAAGAGTAAAAAAATAATAAAGAAAGAGAATATATATGTGCTTGTGTATATATATATATATATATATATATATATATATACATATACACATAGAGATATAATATATATATATATATATATATATATATATATATATATATACACATAGAGATATAAATATATATATATATATATATATATATATATATATATATATATATATATATATATATATATATACACACATACCAACACACAGGGACAGAGGAGAGGGATGGATAGATGGATGGATGGATGGATAGACAGATAAAATTTGTCCCTCTCTCTGTGTATTTTTCCTCCCAGATGAGAGAAATGCATGCACACACATGTATATAAATATTTACACATGTACATATGTATATCCATACACACACACAAATATATATATATATATATATATATATATATATATATATATATATATATATATATATTATATATATTCTTATATTTATGATCAACTATAAACTATTTTCTAAACTTTAATATAACAGGCATAAAAAATTAATTAAAATATGAATATATACATACACACACACACACACACACACACACACAGACATATACACATAAATACATTACAAAATGTTTGTATATATATTTATCCATTCTAATAAATATGCATATATACACACTTAGACATAATACCTACATAGAAACATACATATGCATATCTATAAGTGTAAGCTCACACCAATATATACACATTCATACACACACACATAAAATATACATCCACCTACACACACGAAGGGGTACCCAAAAGAAACCGGAATTTGCAATATTTTATTCACTTAGTTTTATATGTTTATACTTTTATCACCTTCAGAGTATTCTCCATTTGAAGCAAGGCATTAGCCCAGATGCATTTTCCAGTGTTTGAAGTAGTCCTGGAACTCTTTGCAAAGTGATGCCTTTTAACACCTCTGTCATTTTTTCTTAATCTCTTCCACATCTGCAAAACATTTTCCTTTAAGGATTTTTTTTCATTTGGGGGAAAAAAAGAAAGCCACAGGGAGCAAGATCTGGTGAATAAGGAGGATGGATAAGCGGGGTCATGCCGTTTTTGGTCAAAAACTGTTTCACACTCAAGGCAGTGCGCACAGGCGCATTGTTGTAATGAAACCACCACTCACCACTTTGCCACAGGTCAGGGTGTTTTCATCTCACTGTGTTTCACAAATGCTTCAGAACTGCCAAGTAAACTGTTTGATTAACAGTTTGACCAGGAGGAACAAATTATGTGTGGACAATTCCTTTTGCATCGATGAAACAAATAGGGATTGTCTTCACATTGGACTTCACTTGGCTGTCCCACAGAGAACATTTCCAGTAACTTTTGGGTACCCCCTTGTACATACATACATACATACATACATACATACATACATACATACATACATACATACAATTTATGCTTTAAATTTGCATTTATAAGATATGAGCAAAATATCATCAGTGAAAAAGATATACTTCAAAAGATTACATATTGACCTCTTAGTTCATACCAGCAGACTAAATATATGGAGTTATTTTATTTTTGTTTTTGTGTGTGCATGAGGGTTAACAGATTAATTTGAATATAACAAAAAATAAAGTAAAACAAATAAGGTAAAATAAAATAAGTAAAAAAAAACAATAAAAATAAAATAAATAAAAGTAGAATAAAAATAAAATAGGATAGAATAGAATATACATAGATAGCTAAATATGTACATTAGGGTGGAGTGAAAAAGGTACTTTTTACACAGATTTTCAAAATATGGTTTCAAGAATATATTTTTTATTGCAAAACCCTTTAAAAACAACTATGTTAAAATCTTAAATTTACATTTTCAGGCTCCATAGCCCACTTGAAATTTTGAATAATGAGCAAAAAATCATTTTATTTTTTACATTCATTGATACAAATCGATTTTCTTTTGCAAAATCCTTTAAAAATAAGAGTGTTAAAATCTCAAGCTCTAAAATTTATATCTTCAGGCTCCACAAATGCACTTGAAATTTCAAAATTATGTAAAATAAATAGACTCTTCGACTTTGTTTTCTTTGTTATTTTTAATACTACGTCACCGAATATGTGTTACATGAGGTCTAGATTACACACACATTAAAATAAAATTACATGTAAACCAATTTTAGATTCTTGACACATTTTGGTGATAAAAATAATTAACATTTCCAATTTATTCAAAATAATCCCATGTAACTAAATAATACAAATTGTTGTAGTGCATTCCTTTTCGTTCCAGTAACAAAGCCAAATAATCTTTTTCATAAATGAGAATTAGCATCTCACACTCAGCTAAAGAATGGAACAAAGATTTGTTGTTTTGGAAATTCCTAAAACGACATAATGTTAATTGTTTATGTTCAAAATAGCTAAAACTAAACAATCCTAATTGATTATTACTGTATTACCTTTCAATCTGAACTCCCTTTTTGTCTGGAGCACCGGAATTTCTCTTGATTTAATTCGACTCCAAATGAATCCGTCTCATCTGTTCTCACCATGAACATTAGATGATGCTTCTGTCACAAGTTTTACACATCTTTCCACAGCTTGGATGTGGCACAGTAGTTTGTCCAGTTGTATCAAATGCCATTGTTGAATGAAGGTATTGATTTCTTCATTGAAAAATGCCTGTGTTAGAGGTGGTTCAGTAACAATAGTGTCCTGCCAGTTAATTATGTCCATGTAGTTTGAGGCAGCAAAGTTTAGGGCAGGATTTTTGAATTGCACAGATTTCCCTTTATACTGTGTTCAAGCTAGTTCTCGAATGTGGCTCCGTTCATCGTTTATCATGGCCAGTGAAATATTTTCTGGGTGCACAAAGAAAGCATTCCATTGTATAACTGGAAATACAATGTCTTGTACCGCTTTATCCATTTCTCTCGAAGACTCAGTTGTCTTGCACACATTTAGAGCCCCCATTTTTTGAGAAAGAATTGCATTTATACTTTCATTGTGTAAGCAACAATTAATTTCATCATGTTAGAAGGATTCTTGGTGGCAACATATAACCATAGCATACAATTTAGCTGTAAGCCATTGAGAATGTACCATTTTACAGGGATTCCTTAATGCTATTTCAGATGACCATTTCCCTCCAGAAATAGACTGGTGGATATCAAGAAGGTATTTTTGATCAGTGCTGAGATCATTTCTGTCTACTAATGGCAAGTCTGTTGGAATCTGATTAAATTTCACAATACTTAAGTGTTTCACATCGCTCCAGTCTCTTACCAATCAGCCTGATAGTTTTTCCATCAAGATCATTAATAAGATGGCGTGAGGAAAACTTATTTGTGTGGAGCTGACACACAAACCAATGCAATGGCTTCTTCAATTTATCCTCCAAAAGTCTAATGATGCCTCCTAATGGTCCTGTATTGACTGCAGTACCATCACAACCTACAGCTATCATGTGATTGGTTACTATCTGATTGGTTTCCAATTAATTCAACAACCCATTGGAAATGGCTTTTGCAGAACCCGTTTTAACAGTAAAGTGCCCAAGTCAGTGGGACTCAGGTTCTTCTATCAATGAAATGCGTTCTTGAATTGTTTTCTTACGAAATGTTTTTGCCATTTGTTCACTTATAAGGGTTGTGTCCCTCCTTCCATCAAAATACACGGCAGACAATAGTTTATGTGGCATACATTCCTACTGCAGGGATTTACATTTTCTGGATCGTTCCTGCCTTACTTTCGATCTGTCTATAATGAAAGAACATTCACCAGATGTACTTGCCATTAAGCCACTGATGACCGAACTTGGAAGACGAGCAGCAGCATGGTCTAACACACCAGTGCAGTCACAAGTAGAAGCTGAGAATTTCATTTGTTTTATTGGTGTTTCTGAACTTATGTTTTTACTGACGTCTTTTCATTTCATGGAAAATGGAATTGGAAGATTTTCATCTTTGCCTGCTGATCCATTTCCAGATTCACTGCTTGATGAAAATGCTATCAATTCAGAATCCTTTGCTGACGTAGAAGGGCGACTGTGATCTGGCTGATTCTTTCTAATCAACCTCTGATCGTTCTGTTTAGATACTGCTTGATCTATTCTGCCAATGATCATTTTTCAATTTGTCCATTGATCCTGTAAAAAATTTTCTCTCTGTGGTATTTCTTTGTCTCTACTACAACTGCAGTTTTTAAAGGAGTTGCACTTGCAACTGAGAAATGTCAAATAAATCTTTTGTTGCATTGTTTTTAAATACATTACACTTTGTTTAAAACGATGGCATATTTTTTCTATTTTTCATAGATTTTAGTAATGCTTGGTACTTTAGATAAAAGTTTAAGTGACTCAATTGTAACACAAGGGATGGATGCCTTTTGCCAAAGAAGGGTTATCTTTTTTGCTAGTCTTGACAATGTGTTTAATTGAAGGATCTTTCTTAACTACATTCTTTTCTTTTTCTCATTCAAATAAAACACATTTTAGTACGTCCTTGTAAGTTGGCAAAACTCGTTTGCTAAGATCACATGGAGTACCAAATATTGGGCATTCAATATCATGATGCGTTATTGGCTTATGAGTCATCACTAAATGTAAACAACACTAAATCTAACATGATCACTAATCTTAATACAATGGCCTAAAGCAGAAAATTTGACACACATACGACATACATCCATATGCAACAACTGTTGTAATAACACTGCAGAGAAGTTCACACTCTCATTGTCTTTATAGTCAATGCGGAACCTCAAGATATTAGTCAATTGTATTGAAACTTTGTATGCAACCTCTTAAGGATACTATATTTACTGTTTTGCATTCTGCTATGTAGAAATATGTATTCATTATGACTTATAGTCCATGAAATCCAAAATTTTACCAAGAATAGTGATTTAAAAAATTTTCAATTGCATTGCAGAGCCTGAAAATATATTTAACCACTAAGTTTATACACCTTTCTTTTAACTCTAATTCGCAACAAAATATCGATTCTTGGTTACCAATTTCAAAAGTTGCATTTTTTGCTCCACCCTAAAGTACATAGATATGCATATATAAAAATATACATAAAAATGTATATACATACACACTTATACATATTTATATATAAGAAAAAAATTAACGTACAGATTATGTATTAATCAGTGTCCAATGGTTGGAGTAATTTAAATTAGTTACATGTGGTTAAGCGTTTTAAGAAAATATCTAATCATAACGGTCTCTCAATATATGCGCGTGCAGAATTATATATATATATATATATATATATATATATATATATATATAAAATCTTTTGTATCTTTGTCTGTTCCCAATGCATTCTCAAATGGCTCACCCAAATCAAATCAAATTTTACATGGTAATACTATGAGACCCCAGGAATGTCAACATTTAATTCTTTTGGATTAATTTACACTGTATGCAAAAATACAGACATACTATATATGGTACGTTATTAAACGCACACACACACACACACACACACATCTACACATATATACCTGATGACTGATATGTGTGAAGTGCGGGCTGGCCAGTGTTAATATGAAATTTTATTTTCATTTCCTTTAAAACAATACACATTTACACTGCATACAAAAATACAGACATACTATGTACAGCATGTTACTAAACATACACACACACAAACATCTACAAATACATACCTGACAACTTGATTTTTTTTTTTTATTAACCACACAGGGTCAAAACAAAGGGGACAGCACAAGGACAGGCAAAACACAAAAGTGGGGGGAAAATAAAATCAAGTGTACAGAATGGTAATGATAAATGAAAAGGTGGAATGATATCTACTCAAACCCCACACTCCAATTAATGTCAATGAACATTTTTAGAAAAAAAAATTTTAACATGTGTTATTTTATTCTTGTCTCTTTCTCCTTGTTGTGTGTTGCTTGTGTTATATACTCACAGGACAACTGACATGCGTGAAGTGCGGGCTGGCCAGTGTCAATATGAAATTTTATTTTCATTTCCTTTAAAACAATACACATTTACTGTTCCATTACCAGTTAATAGTGATCACAGCAGTTGCAAGGTTACAAGGTAAAATATAAAATTCTTTGTCTCTCTGTAACAATTATTGTGGCATTTACCGTTAAATTAGCAGTTCCGTACATGTGTTTCTATTTTGTTCATTTACACTACATACAAAAATACAGACATACTATATACATACAACTGCTCACAAAAATAAAGATTAATGTATATTTTTTCTATGTTCGTAATTTTTTGTTTACAATATTGAAAAAATATGCCACCAAAGAAAAGACGTAATCTCTCCAGAAACATTTATAAAGCAAGGACGATTGCAGAAAACCAAAGACAAGAGTCTCAGAAAAGGGAGATAAGACTTTCTCAAGATCAGCAGAGGCATGCTGCAGCATGTCAAATGGAGTCTGAAGAGAGAAGGGAGATGAGACTTTCCCAAGATCAGCTAAGGCATGCTGCAAAACTTAATTATTAGAACAAAGTTTAGCACGCTAGATTAGACAGAGTTCCAATACAATAGCTCTCAGAAATAGGCCACATGCAAATTCCTTCTTCACAACTCCAGGAGCTGCTTTCAGGTATGATCCATCCTATTCTTATTAAAATGATAACTCTGTACAAATTGGTGTGCTACATTCAAATTGTCATTTCTGCATAGCTTTCATATTTCCAAATGAAACAAATGGCATGTGCTGCTCAGGCGGTAAGATAAGATTGCTAGTACTACCAGCTCCTCCTCGACCTCTTTCAGCAGTTCACTTCTTTATCACCTTCTCCCATTGCAGCCCATTTCTAGAATGTACCCATTTACATACAATATCTCCATTACACCTCCAATCATTTGACTGTCAACCATACGATGGGTCATGTTAGACGCAGTACTGACCGCCTCAAAGACGAGTATATCCACCAACAGCTTTTCAATGGGTTCAAAAATTATATACTCCCCCCACCCAATTTTCCAAGATAGGTTAGGGCATAGAATCCTCCAAACAGACGTATTACATGTCAATTAGTCGAATTAGACCATCATTTCCTCCACAAATGTTTTGTCGTCAATGGTGCACTTTCCTGTATCACCTGTTTTAACATAACTGTAATATATATATACAAACTATACTATCTTAATCCCAAGCAACACCAGGTATCTCTGCCAGTATGGTAATAAAAGACTCACAGTAATAATTGCATGCATATATATACACACACACATACACACTCATATATATACACACACACACACACACACATATATATACACACACACACACACACATATATACACACACACACACACATATACACACACATACACACACACACACACACACACACACACACACACACACACACATATATATATATATATATATATATACATATGCATGTATACAAACACATGCACATACATAGATATACATAGATATACATGCACATACACAGATATACATATACATGCACAAAAGTACATACATAAGGCATTATAACCTTCAATTCAATAGTATTTCTTTATATTTTAGAGTGATTTAATTAAATACATTAGCTTAAAATGATATCTACTTAAAGCATATATATTTATCTACCATATAATCAGCACGATGAATATATACTATTTGTTTACATTCTCGATAGATAGAGATCTTGTACGTTATGTCATCACGAGTGTAGTTTATAGAAAGAATTTCAGGATATTATCAATACATTGATATTATTTAAATAATAAGTATTGTTAATTATAATTTAAAATTAATACTAACGCAAGATAATAGGCCGAAAATATTACGTATTGTAAGATAAAAGTTCTAAATATTCAGTTAAGTATAAATATAAAAGACTGTTGTATTAGTTATAGATAGGAATTTGTTACATTATGTCATCTCAATTAGTGTTAATAGAAATAGTTAGGAAATATATTCAATGCGTAGTGATTAAGTTAATTTCAGTAAATTAATTAATAATTATTAATAATTAGTGTTTAGGATATTGTGAGAATTTTAGTTGTTAATTTAAGGTAATAAAGTCGAATGTATTATATATCATAAGTAGTGTAATTAATAACAGTTAACCCAAATAGTGTTTATAGAGATAGTTACAAAACATTTTCAATAACGCTAGTCTGTTATATCAATAGGTAATATGTCTCCTAAATGTCAGAGGATATATGAATATTATATGATATAGTTTAATATTACTCTATATTATGAGTATAAAGTTTAATTATACTTAGAGAAAACATATTTCACTGAATGAAGACATGATACATTTTTTTTTTTTAAGTAAATTTTTTCTAGATGTAAGGATTTTTATAAGCTTCTTCAAGTACACAACTCACATCTTTTGTTGGAGATTTTATATGACTTCACAAAACTAATAATCTTTTATTTAATATTAAATCTGATGTAATTATCCTTTAATTCCCATATGAACTTACTTAACCTGGTAGAATTCATTTTTTGTCTATTTTTAAAACTCTGAAAATGGTTAGCCACCCTAATCTTAATTCTGTTTTCTGTTGATCCTATATAATAGAATTTCTTTCTTTGAGATTCAACTATACATTGGTAGACTAAGTTATCTTTCTTATATAGAATTTTAAATTTACAATTAATTTTAGCTTTACAGCTGCAAGTTTCATTTACATCTTTATGTATAGATTTATTCAAAGTATTATTAGGAAGGGAGTTAATATGAGTTATTTCTCGTTTATCATTAAGGTATTTATGGCCATTAACATTATCATTTAGGCTGGGGAGATTAAGTTGGTGTTGAGGTTAATTATTGTATTGGATATTTCTATTACTGTAGAAATTATCTATTTATTTGCTATTAATAGTTGATATAATCATGAACAGGTTACAAGTTAAACTAAAAACAACTTTGACATATTTATAATTAATAATTTCACAAAATTTATTATTGTTGTTAAAATGCTTAAAAACTGACTTGTATAAAGATTTGATTAAATTATTTTTAATTTGCATAGCATATGGAATGATAAACCAAATCATTTTCAATTCTTTAGAATTATTTTTAGAGAGTTTATAATCTATTTTAGATTTAGTAAAATTTATGGAAGGGGTATATGGTTTATTTTGTTTATTACAAATATTGCATGGATCATCAATGGTATGGGTATTCAAGGGAATTATCAGTTTATTATTATCATCCAATTTATTTACATGTTTTTTCACTATAAGAATAATTATAATTATTTATCAGTTACTTATTATTTATATTAGGTTTATAACATGATTTAATATTTTATTTTTCTATATTGTGTTTAATATTTAGAGGCTGATGTTTATTTATTTTGAGTTTATTATTATTACCACTTACCAGTTTATTATTAGATGATTTATTAATTCTATGTTTCTTTTTACTTATAGTTTTAGCCTTGATTGAATTAGCATTCTTTTCAGTTTTAGTTCTTGTCTTATAATTGATTCTATCATATATAACTGTATCATTTAGTGGATGGTATTTTATCTTGTAAATATGTGTATGATTATATGCCTTATGTACATACTCATGTGCATGTATATGAGTATCTGTGCATTCATGTATGCACGTGTATGTATACATGCATATGTATATATGTATATATGTATATGTGTATGTGTGTGTGTGTGTATGTGTGTGTGCACACATATACATGTGAATGTTACTGTGAGTCTTTTATTACCATATAATTCCACACACACACATATATTGAGAAACTGTTATGATTAAATATTTTCTTGAAATGCTTAACTGCATGTAAACTAATTTAAATTTCTCCAGTCAATTTGCACTGATTAATATATAGAGTTTGTATGCTAATTTTTTGTCTTACATATATAAGTGTGTATGTACATTTTTATGTATTTTTTATATATGTATATCTGTATGCACATATTTATCTATCAGGTTGAGTGAAAATTAAGCAATGTTTTGAACCATGAAGAATTTCTACCAGATTTTTGAAGAGTTTTGAATTTTTTTTTAAACATTTTTTTTTTTTTGCAATTGTCTGATAATATAGACATAGACTTTCCCAAATGCATCAATAAATTAACATTGATTTTTTTTTTTTCACCATTGTTACAATCATCTGAAATGGAACTGTCAGAGTGTGATATTTGAGCAACTTTGCTCTTCAACTTCAAAAAAGGATGTAAAGCAGCTGAAACTGCTTGCGATATCAACAAAACATTTGGTGAAGAAATGACCAGTGAGTGGTCAGCTCGAAAATGGTTTAAATGATTTCACAGTAGAGACCTGAGCCTTGAAGATCATGAGCATAGTGGGCGGCCATCTGTCATCGATGATGGTCAATTAAAGACCGCCATTGAGAAAGATCCATGTAAAACCAATCAAGAACTGGCAAAAGAACTTCTGCCTGCAACCATTTGCATGTGATCAGAAAACCAAAAAAGCTTGACAAATAGGTACCACATGATTTGAATGAAAATCAGAAAATGCAGATATGAAATTTGCTCGTCACTTCTTCTCCATAACCAGACTGATCCATTTCTCAGCCATGTTGTAACTTGTAATGAAACGTTACAACAATAATAAAAAATAATACAATAATAAAAAATGCTCTTTGTGGTGGCTGGACCAAAATGAAGCATCAAAAACCTTCCCTAAATCCAAGTTCTTCAAAAGAAGGTTATGGTAACTGTTTGGTGGTGAACTGCTGGACTCATCCACTATAACTTCTTAAAACCCAGAAAAACCATTACTGCAGAAACATATTGACATGAAATTACCAGAATGAATGAAAAAGTGCTACTCCTCTATCCCACACTGGTCAACAGAAGAGGGCCAATCATTCTTCATGACAATGCTCAACCACATGTTTTACTAATGACACTCCAGAAGTTGAGGGAATTTGGCTACGGAGTTCTTCCCTACCCAGCTTATTCCCCAGACCTTTCTCTTACCAACTACCACTTTTTCAAGCACTTTGATAATTTCCTTTGAGAGGAGTTCAAAAATCAAACCAATGCTGAAAGTGCGTCCAAAGAGTTCATCAGCTCCAGATTTTTATGTTACCAAAATAAACAAACTTGTAACTCATTAGCAAAAATGTGTTGATTGTAATGGTACTTACTTTGATGAATAAAATTTCCTCATTGTTGAAATATATTGTGATGAATTCCATATTTCAAAATATCGTTTACTTTTTACTCAGCCTAATATATATGTATATTCTATTCTATCCTACTTTATTTTTGTTCTACTTTTATTTTTTATTTTTATTTTATTTCATATTCTTATATCTTTTATCTTTATTTTTATTGTATTTTACTTTTTATTTTATTCTAGCTTATTATTTTACTTTATTTTTTATTATATTCAAATTAATCTGTTAACCCTCATGCACACACAAAAACAAAAATAAAATAACTCCATATATTTAGTCTACTGATATGAACTAAGAGGTTACCATGTAATCTGAGCACATGAGAGACACACACATACATATAAAATATATAAATACATATAAATTTATTAATAAGGGTAGAAATTGATATTAATCAATTAAAACCAGTGGTCTAGCATATTAAAAAAATCCGGAAATTAAAATTATATTACATACAAAAATAAGAGGAATGGCCAGCAAAAGTGGATTCCTATATGCTAGAAATAGATGCCGATAAAAATCTATATATAGAAATCCGTCATGGTTTTCAACCAGGCAGAAGCTGCCTGACACAGCTTTTACAGCACTATGACTGAGTATTAAAGCAGCTCCTCAACAACTCAAATGTGGGCATGATATATCTTGTCTTTGCAAAATCCTTTGATAAAGTCAACCATGGTATATGTTACAAACAGCATAGTATCAGCATAGTTGAAAAACTTCAAGAGAGGCTACATGACTTTCTAAAAGATAGAAATCAGGTAGCAGTAGCCAATGGGGCTATCTCCAAGGAGATGCAAATAATCAGTGGTATCCCACAGGACACTGTCTTGGGAGCAATGCTATTCATAGTGGCCCTCTCAGATGATCTCAGCTGCTCAGAAAGCCACCCTTGCTAGCTATAGAAACAATACAAAAGTCTCTCAGAGGATACAGAACCCCGAAGATCTTGTGCACCTGCAACAGGATTGGGACACAATATACAGGTAGGTTGAGAACAATAACATGCAGTTCAATGCTGGAAAATTCCAAGCCCTGCACTACCAACACACGAAGCTGAATGAAATACACAAAGGATATACTGCCCCAGGAGGGATTGCCATCCCTGAATCAAAATCAGTGCATGACCTGGGCATTGACATGAGCAATGATGCATCTTTCCAGGTGCATATTACTGAGTTGGCAATAAAATGCAAGCAGCTGGAAGGATGGATCCTTAGAACTTTCAGAACAAGAGAACAGGAAACCATGATGGTTCCCTGAAGGATATTTGTCCTCAGCTGTTTAGACTACTGCACCCAACTATGGCCACCACAGAGTGTAAAATTAACAGTGGATCTGAAAGTAAGCCAGTGAAGCTACACAAAGATTATCTCAATGCGACATGTCAGCAACTGGGAAAGACTGAAAAGGCTGAGACTCTACTCCCTAGAATGAAGGTAGGAAAGATATGCAGTAATATACATATGCAGGTTTCAAGTAGTGAAAGTGTAACAAAGATAACAGTAGTACCCCAGCATGGCTACAGTTCTCGAGCTAAAACTAATAAAGGAAAAAAAATACACACACACATCTACATGCATATATATATGAGGGTCAACTGAAAAGTTCATAGGCTGACCAAGATATTCTTATGGACCAAATGAGGTTTATTTTTCAACATAGTCCCCCTTGCAATCCATACACTTCTTCCATCAGTATTACAGTGCTTGGATCCCACTGGTGAAGAAGCTTTCATCTTGTTGCTCAAAAAAGTCATCAATAACAGAAAGGATGTCATCATCACAGCAACAATGGGTCCCAACCAAGTGTTTATTCATGTTGCGGAACAGATGATAGATGGATCCAAATCAGGAGAATAGGGTGATTGATCAATCAGTTCAAAGCCACAGTCACACACAACAGCCATTGGAACCAAGGAGTTGTATGCTGGAACATTTTCCTGATGAAACAAGACTCCTTTTGTCAATATTCCTGGGTGTTTGGTCGTGATAGGCTTTCATAACTGCCTCAGTAAGTTGGCAAAGTACTCTCCATTGATAATGTGGCCCTTTTGAAGATAGTCAATAAACACAATGCCTTTTACATTCCAAAAAACTGACACCATCACCTTCCCTGCAGAAGAATCGATCTTGGCCTTCTTTGGAGCAGGTGAGGAGGGGTGTTTCCAATGCATGGATTGTCTCTTTGTCTCTGTCTCACTCAAAGTGATGAACCCAACACTCATCCTGTGCCAGGAAACATTCAAAGAAACCAAATGGATCTGCCTCAAATAATGTCAGATTTTCCCGTGATGTAGTCAGCCTGATGAGCTTTTGATTAGGTGAGGCACATGACACCACCCATCAAGCAGAAACCTTCATCATGCCAAGTTCATTGTGCAGAATATTCTCAACTTTCTCACAGGATATGCTAATAGCATTGGCTATTTGATTTATAGTCAATCGCCTGTCATTCATCACCATGTAATGAACACGCTCAATGTTTTTCTCAGCGGTGGCAGTTGCAGGATGTCTAGACCTTGAATCATCTTCAAAACTCTCCCTTTCCCTCCTAAATTCAGCTGCCCACTTTTGCACTGTTGGTAAAGCTGGAGCATTATCCCCAAGTGTAGCAACCATGTCAGCATGAATGTCTTTGGAGGCTAAACCCTTTTTCTGCAGGTACTTGATAACACTGTGATGCCAAATTTTGTCCATTTTCAAGAGAAGTCACTACTAGTTACTTCTGAAATCTTCTTTGAACAGTCAGATGTGAGTTTACCTGGAAAGAAACAATGCAGTTATTAATAAGTACATTTGAAATTAACGCATGCAAGATTTCACATCTCTAGCATCCCACCTTCATAGTCAGCCTATGAACATTGAGCCCACCCACACACATAAACAAAACATACACTGATATATATATATATATATATATATATATACATATATATACTTATGCATACATATAAATAAATGCAGAGAAACACATATTCTCTCATATATAAACACACACAGACATATATCCACTAATTCATACATGCATAAAAATGTGTAAAAGTCCATACACTTATACATAAACACATATGTATGGACTTATTTTTATAAATATTTATAGATGTATGAGTTAGTGTATATGTCTGTTGTGTGCATGTGTGTGAATTTATTTGTGTTTATATTTATATGTATAAACATATACGCATCTATGTGAACGCATGTTTTATATACCTATACATATGTTTCTAAGTATTTGTATATGCATTTACATATTTTATATGCATGTGTATATATCGTGTACTCAAGTTTATGTGTGCATATATATCATCATCATCATCGTTTAACGTCCGCTTTCCATGCTAGCATGGGTTGGACGATTTGACTGAGGACTGGTGAAATATATATATATATATATATGCTAGCAGCTAAGCCTGGTTTCACCCGGTCAGAGAACGACGCGAAGAGAGAAACGAAGACATAAAAAAGAGGAAGAAGTGGATACGAAGTGGATACGAAGTGGTGTTTGAGCGACAGATCTTGATAGAAAAAAAAAGAATGTCATGGTGAGTTAGTAAGGAGAGCAAAGCAAGACTGGACTTATGTGGGCTGGTAGGACGATGAAAAAATTGCGGAGTTGAAATTGAAGCAGTTGAAGTTGCCGTTGTTATCATTGGAGTGCCTCTTTGTAGACAACATTCTTCGTCCTTCCCTCGGGTGCACAAATAGAAAGACCATGGGGACAGCCAATGTACAGTTGTGCGTGTGAGAATACTTGCTCTGTCAGATTCAAACCAACCACTTGCATTGATTGTCCCTGCACTTTGTTGATTGTCATGGGAAAGCAGAGTTTGATGGGAAATTGCATCTGTTTAAACTTGTAGGTCGTATCGGAGTGGGTAAGGGACATGGGAGTTATAAGTATGTCTTAGCCAGCGGCCGGTTCATTCAAGATTGTTGCCTACAGAACTCGGGAGCACAATTTTTTGATAATCATCCGAGTACCATTGCACATTAGTGGAGCATCTAAATTCTTTAGCAGCATGATTGGCAAGCCAACTTTCAGATGCAGTTCGTGGGCGTGAGTTCTGCGGGTACCCCCTTTTGTCAGATTCGTCATGGGACGGCCAGTCTATCTCAGATACATGGGAAGCTGGATTAAATTTTTCATACACAGGGGAGCTGAAATAAATTTTTTCAACATCCAAGGGAAGCCAAATCACGAAAAAGATTGAGAAATGCTGATCTATAACGATGGCTTTTATTTAGGCACATCGTAAAAGTAATTATAATGAATTGCTTAATGTAAAGAAAAGTACGTTTTTTCAAGCAAATACAGTTAGAAAAAATATTTACCATTTTAAGTCATCACTAAAAACAAAGCTCATCAATTTTTGAATGAAATAATAATTTTATTCTTTTATTCTAAGTTGTAAATTTTGCCCGAGAAATAAAGCAAATAATCACTAAATGCATTGTTAAAAATCTGCAACTCAACAGCAAATATCTCCAAATTGATTAGAAATGCATAAATTTAATAATAACAATGTTTTTGAGATTCCGGTTCAAATGACATGAGTGTTTTTGTTTCACTTTTGACACGTAATACTTAAATAGTGGAGGAGATATGATGTTGCTGTGGGCTGGAAGTATGCAAGAAGTTAAAATTTTTTTTTTGACTAAAACACAACCGGGACCCTAAGTAAGGCATGTGTAAAGTTTGAATGAAATTGGTTGTGTAGTTCTGGAGTTTTAGGGATTCACACACACACACACACACACACACACACACACACATACATTCTCAATTTTATATATAGATAGATATCCAGCAAAGCAGCTAGTTCTAAAATTTCTATACGAGATGCAAGTAGTAACTCTACTGAAAAGTAATGGTTGTTACTATCTCAACAAGGTTATTCTATACAGAACACTGTTTCTACTCTTTTTAACTCCAGGAAGGCATCTCCTCCAGCTGGTTAATGACACAGTATCTGTGTCTGTTAAAGTGCAAACAAGGGAGCAAACAACTCCCATCTAGCGGTGACAGGAATCAATAGACTAGCTAGTTTCTGGGTATAACCCTTCTTTGTTAGTACTGGTTAAAACTGTCTGCTAGACATGGCAATCATTCATCCCAGTTTGCAATATACAAATAAATAAGCAACACAATTCAACATTAAATCCATCCCCCAGAAACACTGTTGCAACTACATTAGCATACACCAGACGTGCTCAAGCACATACATATTGGTAGCATGCATATACATATATATATGTATATATTTATATATATATATATATATATATATATATATAACCTGGTTCCTGTTTAATAATGATTTTTTTAGGTGATTTTAAATGTCTTGCCCGCTCACGTTTTTGGTATGCTGCTATATTTCATGTTGAGAACTTTTTAGGTCTTAATAGACACAAAATGTGATCTATTTCTAGCGCATTAATTGTCCACGTTAGTGGTCGACGTTATTTTTAAAATGTACCTTAATCCCCTGAGATTGCAGATAATATTTCTGAATCTCTTTGATTCTTTAAATGTGCTGGCCCCCTGATAATTAATCGATATTAATTAATATATTAATATATGACTAATTACCAGATCTTATAATTATATATATATATATATATATATATATATATATATATATATATATATATACACACACACACACACACATGTTCAGCCAGATAAATACACACACATTCATACATATACATACAAATACAGGAATGTACATACTCACATTCACCTAACATCTATATGCACACACACATCCAAAACATGTCCATGCACACAGCAGACACTAATACACACACACACACTCACACACAAAACTGGTACATATGCAGCTGATATGCACAGCTGATACACCCACACCCACATGTACACAGACCCTAGCAAACACGCACATACAAACCGAGTTGATGCCATCAGCTCTCACATGCCAACTTATATGCACATGCATCCACACACACATAGCAGATACACATGTATAGCTACATCTAAGTACTCATACAGCTGGTATACATACACATACACCCTTGCTGACCATAGATTTGATGTCACCCAAGTCTCTTCAAAAACCAGCCAGACAGCAAGGTACTACCAGCTTCCCATCCAGCCACATGGTTCAAGAAATTTTCCTTTTTAATGCATTTACTGTTGCTGAAATTTCTATTCTACTTCTAATAACACTATGTGACCCACCTTCATGGGCAGCCCAGGTTCCAGTAATCATCTTGGGTTTCCTGCACCTCTCCATTCGACTGCATGTGCCTGATGAACTAGGTTTCTGTAAGAGCCTTTGAAACTTTAAGTTTCATGGGGCCAATCAAACTATTTTAATTAATAATATATAACTCCCTTCATCCTTATTTTAATAAATACATATACAAGAATATATATATACTAGTGAGACCTGTGGAAACTCCACAGAACAAAAAGGATTAAGAGAAGCTATTTAAGAAAGAAAGGATAATTTTTAAATTCTTATTTTTTGAAATTATTTCACTTCCAGTCACGATAATATATTATATGATTTTAAAATTTCCCCCTGCTAAGCACTTTATATTTCTCTCTTTCTCTCTACCTCTTCAACAAACTTTTTAACTATATAATTCCCCTCTTCATGTCTTTAACATTTCTCTTTCTCTTCACCTTGCCCTCTCTACCCTTCAGCACATCATTAACACTTCTTTCTCCCACTTTTCTCTCACTCTTCACCTCTCCTTTCAACTAACCACATGATGCATTTCATCTTAGTGCATTATTATACTGTGGGTCTGAGGTCTCCCACTCCCCTCAGTCATGGCCAGGTCATCGGCGACTAGACCGGCTCCCCTCTTGGTTCAGCTAGCTGGATCTTGGAGGAGGGTGTGAAGGCACTCATCAGAACTAAAAACAAGATCTGTTCAAACAAGGGCACAGGAGCGTTGTCCTTGTCCCTCACCACACCAAACTAAGACTCCAACGGTGGATCAAGCAGAGGAAGCTAGATCTCCAAACTCAATGATTGATCCTAGCAGAAGAGGGCGATGCCAGATGGACTGGCTAGAAAGATGCAACTCTAATGACACTAGAGCTAGTGGCATTCCATTGCAACCCATATTCTGGACCTCGCATGTCATTCTAGGTAGTGCCACAGCAGAAGGATTTGGGGTCATAGTACGTGAGGACCCCCTTGGCAAGGAGATCTCCACCCTAAACAAAATCTCACCATTGTCTAGTTTCTTTCTGATCCAACTTTTCCCCCCAACTCTTCCTTTTTTGTTTTACAAAAGCCCAACAGCAATGGGGTAAGTATGATGAGAGCAGGTTCTGGTGAAACTAGAAGCCCCTAGTCCAGACCTGTACATTGGCAGCAGATGCAAGATGATTGCCTTCCTAGGACCTGGTGACAACTCAGGGACTCAGTCCTACATCTGCAACTGGGCAGGCCTATTTGGGAACACCGCTGCTCACCGTGAATGGGGAAGGCCCTATTATTACACTTCTCTCTTCTTGCTTTTCTGCTCACATTTCTCCTCCTCCTCCTCCTCTCTCTCTCTTTCTCTTGCACTTTTACTCCACCTTTCATTCACTCCACTTCCACCTCTCTAACTAACTAAAGTATAATAGGTGAATAAGCAAGCAGATTATTATATACACACACAGACACACATACATGTACACTATACATTATGAAATATAATATGTAGTGTATGTGAATCAATACAAACTGATACTAGACATTATCAGCATCAACAGGTCCCAGTGATATCCCACGATCCCCAGTCTTTTTGTAGATATGATATATCTCAGAAATTATTCAGTTTATCTTTTTTTTTTAAGGCTGTAGCAAGTGACTTGAGATTTGGCTGCTTTTTCCAGCAAGATAAGAGATCACGTTGGTTCACATTATGTGCATATACAGGGGTTGGACAAAATAATGGAAACACCTAGCATAATAATTTTGAAATACCTATAAAACTGTCAAAAGCTTATTTTTATGTTTTTTGATTTATTATTAGCGTTGCTTAATATGTTTTGCTAAAATTGCTGTTTCTTTTCAGATATCATCAGAAAAAGGTAATTAAAATGACAGATCTATCGGACTTTCAAAGAGGTCAAATTATTGGTGCTCATATGGCAGGCACTAGTGTAACAAAAACAGCCGAAATGTTTGGTGTATCAAGAAGTACTGTCTTGAAAGTAATGACAGCCTTTGAGAAAGAGAGGAAAAACCTCCTTGTCAAAACAAAACTCCGGAAGAAAACCAAAACTTTCAGATAGGGACCATCAAAATTGCTGCAGAGCTTAATGACCATCTCAAGAACTCAGTATCCACAAAAACTGTTCGCCGGGAGCTGCACAAAGCTGGATTTCACAGGAGGGCTGCAACCAGAAAACCACTACTTTCAAAAACATACATTGCAAAACGTTTAGCGTGGAGTAAAAACCCATAGAGTTGGTCCCTAGAGCAAGAATGTTATTTTCTCAAACGAGTCATCCTTTACCTTATTTCTGACCACCGGCCAAGTATACATGAGGAGACAGCCAAAGGAATCATTTGACCCAGACTGCCTTCTTCCAACTGTTAAACATGGAGGAGGATCTGTGATGATCTGGGGTGCTATATCTTGGAAATCTGCCGGCCCAATGGTTTCCCTTCATGGCAGAATTAATAGTCAAGACTATTTAAGCATTTTATCTGATCAAATTCATCCTATGGTTGCGGAACTGTTTCTGGAGGGAAACGCAATCTTTCAGGATGATAATGCACCAAATCACATAGCTAAAGTTGCTACTGAATGGCACAAGGAACATTCTAGTAAAGTTGAACATTTTATCTGGCCACCACAGTCCCCAGATCTCAATATTATTGAACATTTATGGTGCGTTTTAGAAAAACAAGTAAGGAGGCGATATCCTCCACCATCATCACTACAAGAACTGGGGACTGTTTTAACTGAAGGATGGACAAAAATTCCTTTGGAAATAATTCAAACTTTGTATGAGTCGATACCTCATAGAATTGAAGCTGTAATTACTGCCAAAGCAGTCCTACCCTATATTAAAATAAATTTGTTTGAAATTTTAAGGTGTTTCCATTATTTTGTCCAACTCCTTTATTTTTGCCTCAACAGTCATGGCCCATGTTTTACTGCCTTGTAGCATGGCAGTTCATACACAAGAGTCATACAGTCTACCTTTCACTCTGATTGAGTGACCCTTTGTTACCAGCAGAAGTAGGAGCTTTCTGAACTTTGCACAGGCTATTCTTATTCTAGTAGCAACACTCTCAGAGGATCCACCTCCACTACAGACTTGGTCACTCAGGTAGTGGAAGCTATCAACTACTTCTGGTTTCTCTCCCTGGCATGTGATGGAATCTCTTTGCTGTACATCTTCAGCATTTATTGCCCCTGTGCATCTGCCACACACAAAAACTATCTTCCCATTTAACCTTCCTTTGATATTGCTGCACCTCTTATGTGTCCATAGCTTACACTGAGTACATTTTGTGGAGTTTCTACCTACACCTTTTTCTATAGATCAAGCAGGGCCATCTATCTGAAGGGGTTTGTGATCTGTCTGCCTTCCTACTTACTAGGACTTTGGTTTTTACTAGATTGACTTTAGTAGATTCACATGGTCAGAGATTTAGGGATATCCTCATTGAGAAATTTGATGAGAGGGAGGAGGAGGAGCTATAGACTTGTGACATAGAGGGCAACTGGAAATTCCTGTGTGACAGGTTACTGAGTGCCACAGACCAAATCTGTGGCTGGAGAAAAGTTCCTTCCAGACCTAGGGTAATGTGGTGGTGGAATAATACTGCAGAAGGGCCATTAGAGCAAAGAAACAGGCCTGGTAAACCTAGAAGAGTGAGGGTAGCAGGGAACTGCATCAGATAGCCAGAAGGGAAGCTAAGAGACAGATATATATATAGCCAAGGAAAAAGCAGAAAAGAGGAAGTTTGCCAATGTTCTGTGACATGAGGATCAAAGAACTGAAGTATTTCAGATTGCAAGACAGTGTGTGAGAGAAGATTGTGATGTCACAGGAGAGAAATGTGTCTGCATGGATGATGGTGCACTAGCTTTTAATGATTCTGCAAAGAAAGAGGCTTGGAGATGCCATTATGAAAGACTGCTGAATGTGGAGAATGAATAGGAGGAGGAGAGCCTGCTAAATGTTGACCCAATTGAGGGACCAACTACCTGAATCGACAGTACCCTGGTAGATAAAGCAATTAAGGATATGAAGACAGGGAAAGCCCCCGGCCCATCAGGAGTCACCACTGAGATGCTTAAAATATCTGGTGGTGTGGGTTATGGTCCAATCACCTGTATTGTAAATCAGGTAGTTCATGAAGGAGTCATACCCAATGACTAGTGTAGCAGCACCATAGTCAACTGCTACAAAAGTAAAGGTGATGCTTTAAATAGAAATAACAACAAGAGTATCAGATTGCTGGATCATGTGAGGAAGGTCATGGAGAGGGTCATAGCCCAACTAATTAGGGAGAGAGTTAGCCTGCATGGGATGCAGTTTGGTTTTGTGCCAGGTACAAGCACTATTGATACTATATTTCTGGTAAGGCAACTGCAGGAGAAATACCTAGCCAAAGATAAACCTCTGTATTCGGCTTTTGTTGACTTGGAGAAAGCCTTTGACAGGGTCTCCAGATCCCTTATCTGGTGGTCAATGTGGAAACTAGGGATAGATGAGTGGTTGGTAAGTGCTGCACAAGCCCTGTACAGGGATGCTGTCAGTAAGGTGAGGGTTGACAACAAGTATAGTGAAAAATTCCAGGTAGAAGTAGGGGTTCACCAAGGATCAGTCCTCAGACTCCTCTTATTCATCATGGTCCTCCAGGCAATAACAGAGGAATTCAAGACAGGATGCTCCTGGAGCTCCTCTATGCTCCTCCTTGCTCTAATAGCTGAGTCACTACCAGAACTAGAGATGATATTTCAAGTGTGGAAGCAAGGTCTAGAATGAAATAGTGCTGATAAATTAACCCATTGGCAAGCATACTAGTCCTATTTCTGATGCAAGCATGCTAGCTATACCATTTTTATAGTGTAATAAGCTGATTCTGCTGAGAAGGAGTGGGGAAGAGGAGGAAGATAGCTTTCCATATAGGATTCCAGTATAGAAGACTTCCAGTATAGTGGTGGGAGTGGGATAAGAGGACACACCACGAACAACCAAGCCGCATGGCTACATTATGATAGAGAGATAGTAATGAGGATGCAAAATTTATCTGTTCAACAGACCAAAATAAAACTTCTATGAAACAAACAAAATGACACGAGATAAAAAGCTATACATGTTTTCAAAGGCAAAGACAACATGCTTTTACTAGAATTAATTAACTTAAATAATATTTAATACTTAACTTTAGATATGGTAGAAACGCAAGTTGAAATTCAATAAAAAAAAATCTAATTTCGCTTATCTGAACATTTCTTCATTCACAACAGAGCAATAATGGTTAAGTAATCCTGTGTGAGTTAGCAAAGCAAACAAGATGATATGAGAGGAATAACAAAAAATAAAAGCTGTCTAAATGGAAGTATAAAGTCATGCTGACTTTGAATAATCGAGATACAGGGCTACACCATAACATATAAGTACAGTTAGGCTCGATATATATTTACATGGAACACAAAAAGTATAGAAGAAAATATGTAATTTCTTAACTCAACAGCTGTTTCAGGGAGCCCAGGGAAACACAATAACCATAATAATTATAATTTGCAGATGAAGTGTGCAAAAAGTAATGGCTATGTAACCAGTAGTCACATGAAGAAATTACAATAAGTCTGACTCCCCTCATAAAGAGAAAGTTGGCAAATGCATTTCATATAGTAGTGGTAGCAAATATAAATGGTTGAAGGGAGAGGAAGCAGAATGAAATCTTGGACACACACACACATATTCTGTGAAGGCATGAGGTTAGCATTTAGTGAGTTGGACTCACAATCATAAGGTCATGGATTCAATTCTTGGACCTGTTAGGGTGTTGTGTCTCGAGTAAAACACTTCATTCCACATTGCATTAATCTACTTGGCTGAAAATGAATACCAGCCAAGTACAGGTGCAACTGTTTTTCCCTCTAACTTCTATCCTCAATGTTCTGCAGGGTTAAAAGGATGACGGGATATTCATATCTGCTCATGACTACATAGGATCCTCAAAACAATTAGCAAATGCAGAGTATATGCCATCAGGTCATACTCACTGGTGGGTGAAGACACAGGTACGACTGTCTGGTTATTGACACGGGCATAACTCTATAGGTAAAGAGTTCACTTTCTATCCATGTGATTTTGAATTCAGTCTCACTGTATAGCACAATGGACAGGTGTCTGTTACTGAACATTTGAATAATGCCTTGTGAGTGAATCTTGTTACAATATGTGTCTCTGTGCATGTGCATGTGTGTGTGTGTGTGTGTGTGTGTGTGTGTGTGTGTCTCAGAAAAAGCATCAAAGAGAAAATAATTCAATGGGGCCAATGACATAAATTTAGATAAAGTCAAAGGTGAGATGATGTGTTAAATGCCATACATGATATATTCTGAATTTATTAAAATTTCTTTCACCAACAGAGAAGGAAAATATAAAACAGACAGTAATAGTTAGCAAATGAGAAGACATATCTGCAAGTCAAAAAAAAAATGGATCAAAGGTCCTTCCTGAGCCATAGGTTCATAAGGCCAGTTTCTCAGATATATATTCCCCTACTGTGGACAGAATGCCAGTCTGTTGCAGGATTACTCATTTTTGTCAGCTTAGTGGACTAAAGCAACATGAAATGAAATATTTTGCTCAAGAACACAATGCATTAAGAATAATTTCTCCATTAATACATTTAGAAGAAATAAGAAGAATCTGGATTCTGTTTCAGAGGCAAGGAACAACAATAGATATGTTTCAGCCCTGCTTTGGTTTCATATGCACGACATTACCTTTCTTGCCTTTGAACAAGTATATACAATTAAGTATGTACAAAAGTATCCTGGCCAAACAAAATGTTTAATCAATAAGCTTAACATGTAAAAATAATATTTACTTCAATGAAGGTGGCATGCTGGCAGAATTGTTGGCACACCAGGCAAAAAGCTTAGTGCCATTTCATCCATCTTTACATTCTGATTTCAAATTCTGCCAAGGTTGACTTAACCTTTCATCCTTTTGGGGTTGATAAAATAAGTAACAGTTGAGGACTGGGGTCAATGTAATCACCTTAACTTGCTGGCCTTGTTCTAAAATTTGAAACAATGTTTATCCTAACATGCAGAAATGATCAATTATCAATGCTAATATATGAAATATTTGGCTGACTATAGTTTCTTACAGTTGTGCCATGTACAGAATTAGGTGACACAACAACCGGTGAAGTGATATAAACATTGAAGTGACTGTGGTGTGTGCGTATGAGTAGATGTAATCGCCTTACCTCGGTTTTCCTTTCGTCGACTGCGAGTCTGTCTTGCGGTATCCAATCCTTGAAGCATGCCCCAACCCAAAGAACACCAGGAATAGCAGCTGCTTCTCCCAAACCTAGACTGTCACTAGACATGTCTTGTCCTCCCCAGACACTGACGTCATACCACACGCCACCCTGATCTTAAAGATCACGTTCACCCCTACTCCAATTCGAAGTCTGCCATCCAACCGGGCGGGCACCTTACACGTCGAGATCTCTGTGCGGCACAGACTCTTCCACTTGTCCGAATCGGGGAGACATGTTGTACCAGTAGACTGCTTCCAGGGGCGAAATGTGCCCCCTTTCAGCCATGGCCTTGATCGTCCGATGGTGCCTCTCAACGATTCCGTTGCCACTCGGCCTATACGCCGCTCTAAATAATCGTCGCACCTTCCACCGGTCAAGCATCTCTCCCAACGCTTCCGAACGAAACGCTGCCCCGTTGTCCATTAGCAGTTCTTCCACAGGACCCCTCTCCAAGAATATCCCATTCAGAATGCGGGCAATCTCATCGGCAATGCCTGTCCTCAGCTCCCTCCAAATGGCCAGCCGGCCCGGCCCGCAGTCGACCATGCTGAGATACATTTCCTGACGGTAGTGCGTCACATCCACAGCCAGTCTCCTCCAGTTGCGCTCTACTGAGAGGTTCCCCTGCTCATGCCCACCCGGGGCGGGGTCAATGGACTGCCATCTGTCACATTTCGCGACCACTTTCTTGACGTTTCTCCTAGTGACGTCAGCATCAATCATTTTCGCCAGATACAGGGTCCTATCCACCCCCAAGTGGTGCATAGCATGTAGCTCCTTCAGTTCGGAGTCACCCAGGCGACACGCTGCCGCTATCCCTTTGTTTGCTTCCTCCGGTTCCTCCAGCCACGCCCTTTTCACCCTGGTCAGTGAGTCCGCCCTGTTTCTTTCTGAAGGCACGAAAACCACGTTCAGCTTCAGTCCGAACTCGGTGATCAGCTCTCCCAGAACTCCTAGGCGGCGTTTCACCAACATCTCCGCGGCACCTTTCGTCCGGACTCTCTTCTCACTGGTAATAACTGTTCCTACCCAGCCGACCACGGTGGCCGAATCTGTCCGGATCTCGATCGAGCACAGCCCCCATCTCAGGGCCAAGTTCACCCCTTTCAGCACCGCATCTAGTTCGAAGACATTGATGTGGTTGAAGTCGTCCGCTTTCCGTAGCCAGGCCGCATCCTCCACCTCAGCACCTTCGATCTCCAACACAACCCCTATCGCTATATTGCTAGCATCACACCAAACCGTCCCGGACTCTGTCTTGAGCACATACCAGTTTCCTCTGACCGGGTCTTCCGCTCTCGTTCTCTCCAGGATTTCCCACATCATCGCCACCGTCGCCTCTCCCACCTTGTCACTCCAACTCTCCCCCTCTGCTAGTCTCTTGGTGTAACTGCATGCAATGCACAACCAACCAGCGATCGGATAGTGTCCAATCAACTTCCCACAAACCGAGAACAACTCTCTCCTGCTGACACTGGAACTCAGCTCTGGGATCTCGTTTCCTCTCCGGAACACCAGCTCGCCCGATCTGTCCTTTTGTAGCTTCAGCCTCAGCGCAGCTTCCCCCACCATCGACTCAGGCAGTTTCGCAATCAGCCCGAACCTCTCCAGGTGTCTCACTACCTCAGTGGCTGGCACTACAGTCTCGTCAACCAAAATGTCGTCGATGTAGGAACTGGTGGCCTTCCTTATCCTCTCCTCTTTCCCTAGGATGGACTTGAGCACCATCGCCATAATTTTCGGAGCGGAATTCAGCCCGAAACCCAGCCTGGTTAAACAGTACGTCTGGCCCTTGTACCGCACCAGCTGGTATCGCCACAGCTTATCACTCACACGGAGCTGCAAATATGCCGACTTCAAGTCGACGATTGTCGCTGCCCCGGTCGACTGTCTCCACACACGTAACGTCTCACCGCAAACGTCCGTTGCCTCGCCTCCCGTGTGGCACGATATATGGTCGTTCAGCTCCCTAAAGTCCAGCACCGGTCTGACTTTTCCTTTCGTTGGCTGCACCACCGCCATCAGAGACAGCACTCCACTCACCACCTCCTCTTTCCACGGGACAAGGACTCCTTCCTTGATCCATCTCTCTACCTCCTCGTCAAACTCGACACCGGCGTGACCTTTCAACGTATGCTGGTAGCAGCTTACCCTGTTCTTCAATAGTGGGGGCTCGTCCTTCCATCGCCACTCTATCGTCCACCTCCGACCATCAAACGCCGCCTGAAAATCTTTGTCTTCAATGGTGTAAGCGGCGATGTCCCCGATGGGGCTCTGCTCTCCCTGGTGATCCCGACTCACGGCGCACGATGCCCCCGCGCTTCCGAACGTGACATCATCTCCCGCAATCCTAACACCACCAAGACGGTTGATGGTGTCCATCCCCAACACGACATCAATCCCATCTATCACATAGTCGATCACGATCACCCATAGCCTCAGCGCCGCGCTCGGTAACGCTATCTCCAGACTGGAGCTGCCCCTGCAATGGATCTCTCTACCGTCGACCGCCCGGACACTACTCGTCCCATCCCATTTCTTCGCCACCCTTGGCGTCACGAAGGTAGTCGTGCAACCCGTGTCCACGAGGGCCTTGAACTTCTTCCCCTCGGCCTCGACTTCGATCACGGGCAGCGCCTCCACAAGCGCCTCTACTTGGTTGCGGGGAAAGTTTGAGAGGCAAAAACTTCCCCACGGTCGTTTCCCTGGTCGCAATCACGGGCGATGTGCCCAGTCTTCCTGCATCGATAGCAGACGGGCCCCGATTCAGCGCATTCCCTCGCCATGTGCGGCCCCTGACATTTGAAACACCGGCCCGAGAACGGCCGCTGTCGTTGCTCGGTAGGCTTCCTCACGCCTTTCTCAGGCTGTCGTCTGTCGGAATGCGCCTCCGTCGTCGCCATCGCTATCGGCTTCTGTCCGACGTGCTGTGTCAACACGCAAGCTTGTGCTACTAGCTCGCTGAGCGCCATCTTTCTCCCGCCAGGCTGCAATCGGATCCCTACATCGTCGGGGAATCCATTTACAAACGCCAGCCACGCCACTCTGTCCAGGCCTTCTCCCGTAAACCCAGCCAGCGTGGCCAGTCTTCGCACTTCCGCCACGTACTCATCCACCTGTTCTCCTCCCCATCTAATTGTTCCTAGTTTTACGAAGGCAGCGTAATCGCTCTCCGTATACGCTTCTCTCAACCTCCGTTCGACGTTCTCCGCACTTAATCTCTCTTCCTCGTCCATTTCTAAGTACAGGGTCAGGGCGCTCCCTTCCAAGTATAGAGCCATGAGACTCGCCACATCACTTAGTCCTTGCAGCTTGGCAACGAGCCTAATTTTTCGCATCCAAGCCATGACATCTCATTCGCCATTAAAAGGCCTGATCACATCGCTGGCGATCCTAATCTTGGCTGCCATCGCGGCGAATTTCTACACGTGGGGCCGAAATAGCTTGTGGTGTGTGCGTACGAGTAGATGTAATCGCCTTACCTCGGTTTTCCTTTCGTCGACTGCGAGTCTGTCTTGCGGTATCCAATCCTTGAAGCTTGCCCCGACCCAAAGAACACCAGGAATAGCAGCTGCTTCTCCCAAACCTAGACCGTCACTAGACACGTCTTGTCCTGTCCGCGACCCCGTTCGAAAGAGGGCACGAATCCCGATCGAGGCTCCCTCTGCCCTTTTTCCTCTTCCGGTCAGCCTCCCCAGACACTGACGTCATACCACAGTGACCAGCAGATATTTATTATTTATCAATATTTATGTTCAAGGCAGTGACAGATATGTCTGCACAGTCTGGTTTATACTCTTAATCTCTGATTGCTTATGACAACCTGGGCCCCAGCTACAATTAGTTTATCACAATATACTCTCCAGGTACTCTACTACCTTCAACCTATAACATGAAGACAGTCTCATCCCACCAACGTCTTTTTACCTGCATAAAGACAACTTTTATTAGAAGGGACCTTAATAAAGTCTTACATTAAGAGGAGATGTAAGAATGAAGTTAAAAACAGAAGGCAGAAATAGAAGACATGCAAGCTGCATTGATGGAAAAATCATCCAAGAAAATAGTGTTCCTGAATAAAAGTGATATTAAAGAGAGGGGTCTCTTTAGTACAGCCACAGACGACCTCTGTAGAGCAAGTAGTATGAATGAATACACCTACTCTATGCTGTAAATTGGTTGGTTAGAGGAAGGGCATCCAACCATAAAAACTATCTCCCACCCAAAAAATGAGATATGCACCACAACAAATGATTGTGTCTCTGTTATTGTGTATCAGATGAGAAAAAACTGCGACAAGCAGCAAGACACAGTACTGGAAAAGACTCGTGCTACTCACGGTAAAACAGATATGGTGATGATTACATGTTTGAGTGTATCAACATAGGCATGGCTGTATGGTTTGAAAAACTTGCTTCCTAACAACATGGTTTCAGGCTGGTCCCACAGCATGGCATCTTGGGCAAATGACTTCTACTAATAACCTCGGGCTAATCAATGCTTTGTGAATGAATCTGGTAAGCAGAAACTGCAAGAAGCCTGTCATGTGTGGTGTAGATGCATTTGTGTTTTCCTTCATCTTCATGTGTGTTCACTACTTGTAAACAGTGGCCTCTCTGTTCATGTGGATGATGTCATTTGCTTGCAGTCCACAACCAAAAATGTTTGAGCCTCTTGATATGTTTTCATATGATACAATAATGGCTCTTGCAGAGATCAGACTTAACACACCTTAATTGCACGGGACAATGAGACCAGCACAGACATTTTATAAAGCTTAAGCTATATAATTTTATTTAACTGTTTGATACCGAAAACAATTTAAGAGAATCACATTAATCAAACTTGGCCTGAGTTCTTTCTTGGGTTACAGCTTGAGAGTAGTCTGTTTCTCTCCCTACTCTCCACCCCTACCCCACACACACCGATTATTATATTTCTAAAATATGTACCAGGTGCATAGGTTAGGTCTAGGAGTAAGTGACCTAGTGATCCAGGTTCAACTGGCCTGATTCATTTATACCACCACCCAAAAAAATGTGAAAAAGTTATTGCAAGTAAGAGGTATCAAAAGTTTCAACCAGAGAGAACTTTAAAGGACGTAAAATCCTCATTGCAAATAACTTTCTATTAACTACGATGTGCTTTAGAAAAGGCATAAACAGCACAGCTTCCTATTTGATCCCAGAAATGACACATGGATGCCTGTGTAAGAAACAATTAATATACAAAGGAAAGATGTTTTGAAGTAAACCAGGGGTGGAGAAGCGATACTGCATGCCTACCAACTCAACACATTGACAATGGAAACAAAGTAAAAATAGAGAAAAATGATAATGATGATAAACACAATGATGATGATGATGGCAGTGAATGACCAAAAATGATAATGAGAATGATTATGATGATGATGAATCTTGCTACCCCATCTAACTTCAACACAATCACTCCATTACTTAATGGAACATTTTAACAAGTTCTGGCAAGTTCTACAGGCAGAAATGACCATCACCTAACACTTTACATACACACACACATGCACACACATGCACACACACACACACACACACACACACACACACACATGCACACACACACACACACATGCACACACACACACACGCACACACACACACACACACACACACACTCTCTCCCTCTCTCTCTATCTATCTATCTCTACTAAAGTGGGAGGTAGGGTGAGGAGAGCTGTATTAAGTCTTGAGCATGTGTATGTGGTGAGGTATGGTGATATATAGTCTGGCCTGGTATGTGGGTATTTTGTGTAGTACTGTTTAAATGATTGTCTAATGTGGTGTGGTATATGTATTGAATGTGTTTGTGTCACAGTATACAAAGTACAACAGAATGCATTCAAGAAGTAAAGTGGAGGGGAACTTCTGCCAGATTCCTCACAGGCAAACAACATAGGTATAAAATTTGGGTAGGCAATAGTGATAGGGTTGATGACATAGGCATATTTCTTGCTGAGAAATGATAATGCAATTGGGGTAATGAGAGTGTGATAGGATACTTTTGCTTAAATTAGCTTTGCAAAGTAGTACAACAACTATTATACCTGCCTACGTTCTTCAACCAGGGCTGCCAGATGAACAGAAATATCGATTTTATGATACCCTTTAACAGACTACCTCATTGACAAATGACAGTGACCTCTTTGTGACTGGGGACTTCAATGGGTATATTGGGCAACATCCAGATGGCTTCCTTGAGAGAACTAGGATACTGGAGTTCTGTGATGCCTGTGACCTTATGATCTGCAACACAAACTTCAGTAAACCAGCCAGTCACCTGTTCATTTATCAATCTGATGGGAACAACATACATCTCAGCCATTTCACCAGACCTACCCTTCAATGTGAAGAAGGGGTGGAAAGAGGGAGGACAACATTCTGCAATTGAAAAGCACGGATATTTGCCAACAGACATATTATATAAGTTTCATATGGGTTTTGTCCTGCATTCAATTTACCATTGTTCATTTGCTTCACACCTGCAACATCTACCAAAAGAAGAGGGTACAGCATAAACCATTGCTTATACAGAGATGAAATAGTGCTGATAATTAACCCATTGGCAAGCATGCTAGCTATACCATTTTTATACAGTAATAAGCTGATGTTGCCAAGAGGGAGTGGGGAAGAAGAGGAAGATAGCTTTCCATACAGGACTCTGGTATAGAAGAAAGACTTCCAGTATAGGTGGTGGGAGCAGGATGAGAGGACACACCATGAACAACCAAACTGCATGGCTAACTAAGGTAGAGAGATAGTAATGGGGATGCAAAATATATCTGTTTATGGTATGTCTTTTATTTGTAACATAAAGTCTAATTAGACTGAAATTTATTATCTTATCTCTTTTTCTTTCTTAGTATTTTTTCGTTTTAATTTATCATCATCTTTTTATTCTGAGTTCAATAACTAACAAGGTAAGCTTTACCTTTTGTTCCTTCAGGATTAAAGAACCAGTCAAGCACTGAGGTCGATATAGTTGGTTTTCCCCCTTCCCACAAAATTACTGGCCTTGTGCCAAAATTAGAAACAATTTTCATTATTATTATTATTATTATTATTATTATTATTATGGTAGATTGACAGATTAGAACATCAGACACAATACCTCATGGTGTTTAGTTATAGTAATTTATATTCAGAATTCGCATCCCACCAAGGGCAACTTTATTTTTCATCCATCCAGGCTTGATAAAATAAAGTACTAGTCAAGAACTGGGATCAACAGTATAGACTATATACCTCTACAGAAAATTGCTAGCTTTGTACCTAAAATAGAAAAAATTATTATGATTACTGAAGATGACACAGTACACAATATTGTGATGTTGTAGATTGGAGATATTGCATGTACCAGGGGTTTGTACTATCTGTCAAGTCACAACAAGGACTTCAGACAGTACTTTATGCAGTATGCATGCAGTTCCAAGTAAAGCCAATTTTTGCAATACGTCAAGATTGTGGGGTATTTCTAAAGTTTCCAGATGTTTCTTCAGGTTAGGTGGTAGTGAACCCAATGCTCCAACAACAACAGGAACAATCTTCATGTTTGACTCCTGCAGCTACCAGATCTTGGCAATCTCAATTTTCAGGTCTCCGTATTTGTCAACCTTTTCTCTTTCTTTCATGACAATATGTTGATTTCCTGGCAATGCCACATCGATTATTGGGCATTCTTGCATGTCCATCCTAAAGGTTACTACTATATCTGGCCTTCGGTGTTCTAACACTTTGTTTGTCTAAAAGTCAAAGTGCTAGAGGATCTTTGCCTTCCCATTTTCATCCATTACCTTTTCTAGTGTATGTTGGTACCAAGCATCTGTTACCTTGTATCCATATTTCTAGCATAGTAACAAGTGAAGGTTTTGGGCTACTTTATTGTGTCTGCACTTGTACTCTTTCTGCACAAGACTTCCACAGGTACTAACAATATCAGTCAAGCTTTTGACCTTCTTCCCACACATTCTGCAGCAGTTCGTTGTGCTTGTGTGGTATATGTCCCTTTTCACTGAGTTGGTGTTCAATGCCTGGTCCTGGGCAGCAATGATTAGGCTTTCACTTTTCTTTTTAAGGTCACCCTTACTAAGCCATCTCCATGATGCTTCCTGATCCCTTTTTTTTATTATTACTATTATTATTATTATTATTATTATTATTATTATTTTAAAAGGATTGATGTAACTCTTCAAGAAGGTAAATACATCAAACAGCTACAATTTTGAAAAAGACTTGAAATGCATATTCTCAGAAAATATTCTGAATCCACTACACATATGGTCCTAAAAATGCATGAGGACAAATATGTGACTGCAATAGATATTTTATTGGTTTGAACAATATTTCGACGGCTTGCCTGTCTTTGTTGTGTTCAAAATGAAAAGTGATACACAGACATTCAAAATTATAGAAATTTAAATTCAAAAGTTTGAATGAAGAGATCCTGCATTCCCACTTTGACAGTCTTCAGTTTTCAATTTTACAACTGGCAAAAGAAAAAGAATATTTAATCAAACAGTTTTGTGTAAATATGATGAAATTCCCCTGCCATTTTGTTCATTCCTCCAGGGCATCATGTTAATAGCTCAAAAACATATTTGTTCTCATATATTGTGAAGACTAAAAGTAAAGTAGATTCAGAATATTTTCCTAGAATATGCACTTTCAAGTTTTTTTCAAAATTGCAGCTATTTGATGTAAAATGTTCAACAAATTCTGTCGAACTACTGCTATTGTGCCTGATGTCATACCTGTGCCCATTGAATCTTTTGTTTAATTGTTCTGTTGTACAACCAACATAAATCAAGTTATATTTGGTGCATTCTACAGCGTACACCAAATAGGAATCTCTACACGTCACATCTTGTATAACATTTTTGTTATGATTCCTGATGGAATTGACTTGACTCGTGTTGTTGCACAATGAACAGAGCTTACTTCTCTTGCAGCTGTTTTTCAAGGCACAGCATTCAGAAACTCCAATGTATGTCTTCTTGGAGCCAGAAGTAGAGGTTAATAGTTCTTTTATACTTTTATTCCGTCTAAAGGCTACAGTAGATGGCTGAAGGACTATTTGTTTGAAACAAGGATATTTTTCTGCAACATGCTGGTAACTTTCATGTAACACTTTTGAAATGCCAGTGAAATTTAGGTGCCAGTTAACCATTAAAAGAATTCTATCACATATTTTACTTTGTTTGCTAAGATTATGCATGAAAGTTTGATTTTCCTTACTAATCTTAGCTATGTCAGTTGCAATTTCCTTTAATTGTGATTCACTGTAACCGTGCTTGACATAATGGTGTACAAAAGTATTTGCATGTTTCCAGTAATCGTCTATGTCAGTACAAATCCATTTTATCCTGAAAAATTGGGATTTTGGATTTGACTGAATATGATATGGATGAGCGGCAGTGGAGGTAAATGTGGGATGACGTGGGCTTGCAAAATAACTCTGTCACTATTCTACCTCCAGAAAACTTGACTTTTGTGTCCAAAAATTCAACACTAGTTTTTGAAAAACTAGACGTAAATTTTATACTGGACTTAAAGCCATAGTTTTTAACATAACAGTCACAGAAATACAAGAAGTCAATTAAACTATCCTGTGATCTTTCCCAGACAAAAATAGACCTCTGTTTCAAAGTCCTTGTATTTACTTAACTTTTCAAATTTTTTTTTTTTTGAAAGTCCTAACAGATGGTGATATTTATATTTTCTACTATTTTGGCAGGCTTATATTCCTGCCGGTTCTTCTCATATGGGAGTCAAAACTTACAGTACATGATCCAGTGCAAATACTGCTCGAATCTATCATGACAATTAATATATTTATTTGAGGCTAACATAAAGCACCCAGAGTGGTCAATTGTTTCTCAGATTGCACCATGAAAAAGGTAAGCAAGATCAGCACCATTTTTAAGAATGCTTTCTTGGTAGTTTCTGGGAGGCAGACACTAATCCTGAGCTGTTATAATGAAGACCTCTATTTCTGATTTAAGTTCAGATGCAGTCAACCATTGATGGGTCACATTGGTATCTACATCAGGATTACTGATTCTTGTAAGGTATTTCCATGCGATTCTTTACTTTTCCATGTATTTTACAGCTCCTGAGATTCCATTTGGTTTGGTTTATGTTTTTATCTGTTTTGCTATCACAAGAGATTCTTCTGTTTTATCTAGTTGCACCTCAGTTTCATTAATCATTCATTCCTTTCCATACTTTTTTTTTGCTTCTGACATCACCATCATCATCATTGCTATCATTCTCATCATGCTGTCGGCAGTTTCATGTGAGTTTCAGCTTCACAACTAAATACACACATTGCTCCTGAAGCATGTGCAGTATTATCTTTTGGAGGTGTTGAAATATTTTTGTGTTATAGTTGTTTTTTTTTTTTTGTTCTTTCGTTTCAGTTGTTACTTAAAATTCCTCTGTCATTGTATAGAATAAGTGGGTTGTGATTGTGTACTGTGACTTGCATTATGTGGAGATGGTGTAGAGTATATGCTGTGTACATTGTTATATTATTGAGTGGTAATCATATCAGTATTGGGTTATTTTATTGGATAGTGACTGTATAGAGTATGAGCTGCATAGATGGCATTATATTATAATGCACCATATCAATGAAAAATTTATAATTGATAAATATTCAGTTTTATAGTTTTGAACTCATGGTAAGAGATTAATTGAATAAAATAAACAAGGTTCTCAAGCTAAATTTGACAATCTGCATAAAAGGAAAAAAAATACAATATTCCAGCCAAAAATAAAAGTATTTTAAAAAATAAAAAAAAAACAACAAAATTATGGTTGGGAAGTAACAGTTTACTCAAAGTATGCTCTCAGCTTTCCCAACAGCCTCGATATGGCTCCAGAACCTGGCACATGCGTTCCTCATTATGTCCCTGGAAAGATCTTCTATCACCTCCTTGATCTTGCCACCAGTTCAGCCATGGTGTTGCAGGCAGAGCATTGGTGACTTCCTCAACTACATCCATAGGATAACAACTGAGAGAATTACAAGGCCAGAAATTAGGACTGGTAAAGTCATAGAAATTCTCTGACAACCACTTCTGACTCTTTCCAGAGGTGTGGCACAAAACTGAATCTTGACATCATACATATGTACTTACAGCAGCAACCCTCTCCAGCCAGGGTTTGACCATAGTTTCCAGCAGCTTTACATAACCTCTGAACTGAGCCTAAAGTTCTGTTCACAGATGTTGGGTGGCATGATGTCATCCTCACTGGAGACACAACCAAAGACCATCACATTTTGGGGGAACTTGGTTTTCATGATCTCCATGTCACATCTTACAGCTTTTACAATGTTCACAGAGCATTGAAAAGCAGGCATGATATCAGCATTTTGATACCTGGTGTGAATCATCATGATACAGGCAACTCTTTTCCAATAATCAGATGGCTTGCAATCTGCCATATCAGCTAACTTTTCCTCAGCTATAATTTTAATCATTATGCTAACACTGATGACTGTTCAAAACATGAAGCTGTAAAAAGGAGACATAAAAAATCATCAACTTTAGCTCAAACACCCTGTATGGTCCTCTTTATCAATTATATTATTTTGCATTAGCTACATTATTTATGGTTTCTAGAGTCAAAGAGGACAAAGATCTTGGTTTTCTTACTTTTCCTTTTTCTTGTTTTTTTCTTTTCTCACAGACCAGTGTCCTGGTTTTAAATATACTTAACATTATGAACTGGGTCTGAAAGATTGCTTGGAGATACATGGCATGTTATATAAATCTGGCAATTTAATGTTTCTTAAAGCATGAAACTATTAGTAGCACTTTTGTAATTGTGCATATTATCTTTCAATGGAGTACATTTATTCGTTGATCCTACCTATAATGGAACTGTAAACTATATATATATATATATATGCTGTCTAAGAATCCATAAGTCAGACAAAAATGTACTCATATATTCATCAGTAGAGTGGGTATATTAATCGAAAGTGTACAGTATTATATATCCATTACGAATGATCTTACTGATTGGTTTCACACCGAGGGTTCAACAGAGTGTTAGGTAACAGTCTGATTATGTAACCAACGGTCACATATTCAACTGTGCTTGTTAGTGTGTTTATTTTTCTTTTATGCATTTAGTTAGATTCTTTGGGGCATTATGTATGCATGGAGTGTGTGTAGTGGTACAATATGTGTGGGAACTTATATTGGCGGGGGAGAGGGGGAAAGGGTCTCTTGGGAGGATGTCCACCATGTTAGGGTGTGTGTGTTTGTAAGTGTATTTGTGTATGTTCTGGTCACTCTGCCTTGAAATGCAGCAAAGAGCTTGACCAGAACATACACAAATGCACTCACAAACACACATGCCCTAACACAGCAGACATCCACCCAATAGACCCTTTTCCACCTCAATATAGGCCCCCACACACACATATTGTACCCCTACACACACTCCATGCATACATAAATGCCCTAAAGAATTTAACCAAAGGTTTTAACCAAAACATAAAAGTAAAAAAACAAGAACACAGATGTGTATGCAGTTTTTGGGTACCTCCACCCCATGAAAATGCTGCACATATAACATTGCTACACACATGCCATTTCTACAAGAACACAAACCCTAAAACATACACATATTTCCCATACACTCTTTTCCAGAAAACTCTTGTTGCCTTGCATCACCCCCAGAGATGTTCCTTGTAATAAATACACACACACACACACACACACAGATATACTTACCTTATCATCTTCATAAAGAATATTAGCTGGGATTGATTTATCAATAATCTTAGAGAATATTGTTGGTCCTTGATTTTTATATGTTTTAACAGCATGTTGTGCTTTGCTTACTTCATCTGTTGGAGTAGCTGTAGAACATGCCTGAAGAGCAAGAAGCAAAACAAACACATGCCATTATTGGATTACTGAAGATTTCAACAGCAGCTATTCTATTATTTTATTTGATATTGCGAATTATACATTAATCACCAACAGACTGGAAAATTTGTGGTGAAGCTAAACACTGGTGTCATAATGGATAACACTACTCTGTGTGTGTGTGTGTGTGTGTGTGTGTGTGTGTGTGTGTGTGTGTGTGTGTGTGTGAGAGAGAGAGAGAGAGAGACAGAGAGAGAGAGAGAGAGAGAGAGAGAGAGAGAGAGAGAGAGAACCAGTCAGACAGCAAAATAAAGAGTGGAGAAATTAGAACTTACCTGAGCAGTGACGGAAATAATGGCAGAGGTAACAGAATATTTGAAAATGAAACTTCTAGCAATCACACTGCTAGGGCAGAGCCTGGTCCACAACATCCTAATGGTTTATCTGAAAAATAATGAATATATAATCAATGCATGAGTAATAAGGGAATTACCATCATGGGGGAGAAATGGTTGGATAGGGAAGATAGAGATAGAAGAGATGTTTTTAGTGATTTGTCTGACAGTCTCTGAGGAAAATCATACAGATCATTCCTTTTGAAGGTTATAATTCATACCTAAGGTTTTGAATTAGGATCCATGCTCCCCTCACACGAAAATCAACCATGTAGAAGAAATTCCATTTCCTTTAGAACTCCACCTCATCCTCATTTCAACATCTGTTTTCTATCCTTACATGGACACATACATAGTGAAATCCAACTTTCTTAAATATTCCCTTGATAATTCTTCTAATGCCTGTCTCAGGTTTCCTTTGCTAAGAGGGTATCTTCCACACTCAGTACATGACACCTTTTCTTTCCCAGATTTGCATTCATTCCAATCAATTTACTTCACAGATCAATTACAGTGTGCATAATCTTGTGTCTGATTGTTAGTGTTTGATAGGATGCACTACAATATCTATTCCTGTTTCTTTGCATTTTCAATTTCAAAATTCTGCCTTAAACTCCATTATGAGTAAAGTAAATGCTTTGCAATGAACTGATAAAACTACAAAACAAAAAAAACCCCACTAATCTCAAGAGTTATATCCTTATTGAGTCAGTATATTTAAGGGTGCAAAGAGCTTGATAAGGAACTCTAATGACGAGGGTCACTGCTACACCCTAACGGTTGAGGGAACCTGTGGAAGAGGTAGACTCAGGAAGACCTGGGATGAGGTGGTGAAGCATGACCTTCGAACATTAGGCCTCACCGAGGCAATGACTAGTGACCAAGACCTTTGGAAATATGCTGTGCTTGAGAAGACCCAGCAAGCAAAGTGAGACCATTATCCGTAGCCTCTGTCAGGAGTGTAGCCAGCCCACTTATTCGTACCTTTCCATCACTGGACACTAAACTCTGCTTGTGAAGACCTGTTGAGGCAAGTAAAATCGAAATCAAACCAAATTCGACGACTGGCACCCATGACAACCTTTCCTTCATTGGACACTAAACTCTGCTTGCGAAGACCTGCTGGCAAGTGAAATCGAAACTGTAATTGAACCAAATTCAATGACTGGCACCTGTGCCAGTGGAGCACTAACAGCACCGTCCGAGCGTGTTCATTGCCATAGCAGCTGTCTGGCTTCCATGCCGGTGGCACGTAAATAGCACCATTTGAGCGTGGTTGTTACCAGTGTTGCCTTACTGGCACTTGCGCCGGTAGCACTTGAAAAAACATTCGAGCGAGGTCATTGCCAGTGCCACTGGACTGGCTCCTGTGCAGGTGGCACATAAAAAACACCATTTGAGCATGGCCGTTGCCAGTACCATCTGACTGGCCCTCATGCCAGTGGCACGTAAAAGCACTCACTACACTCTCGGAGTGGTTGGTGTTAGTAAGGGCATCCAGCTGTAGAAACTCTGCCAGATCAGATTGGAGCCTGGTGTAGCCACCTGGTTCACCAGTCCTCAGTCAAATGGTCCAACCCATGCTAGCATGGAAAGCAGACATTAAATGGTGATGATGATGATGATATTCCTAAACCAGTTAGGGTTGAGGTATCTTCATCTCAAAGTCAAAATGGGACAAACGATGCAGGTAAGTAAATAGCGAACAATGATACTTCTATATTAGGAAATGGAATCCACAAACCATCATCTATGCAAATGCTTGAAGTGGTAGAAATAGCAGCCAAATTTCTTCTAAATCAAACCCTCTTAACATGAAAAACAAAAAAGGAAGAACACCTTGGACAATGTAGTCCGTGGTACAGAAAAAATTGGGATGGTCATGGCTAGAAAGCCATTGGTCAGCTCCACTAGGGTTGAGCTGACACTAAACTTTGAAACTATAGAGAAATAACAGCCACATCTTCCTTAAATCACACCTTCATTCTGAGGATAAAGTACAACTTTAGAAACCAATGAGGAACACTTTATGTCTAAATAAATGATGGGATGGTTATTGTTAGAATACTTTTAATCATAGGTATGTTGAATCAAGGGCAAAATAGCAACATTTGGAGGTGTGTGTGTGTGTGTGTGTGTGTATATATATATATATATATATATATATATATATATATATATATATGTATGTATGTATGTATATATATATACCCCACTCTGTGGAGTGGTTGGTGTTAGGAAGGGTATCCAGCCATAAAAAACCCTACCAAAACAGACACAGAAGTCTGGTGCAGGCTCCTGCCTGGCCAGCTCCTGTCAAACTGTCCAACCCATACCAGCATGGAAGGAGGACATTAAGTGATGACGATGATAGTGATATATATAAATATGTATAGATTAGTTACAGGATTCATTAGTACCTAGGCACATCAAGATGCATGGCCTGGAAACGGCTAGGTGCAATAACATAGGGTTCACAGTGAGGTAAAACAACCATGAAGGTATCATGTATTAGCAGGATACTGTAGATGTGTAAGTGCCAAATCCAAGTAAAACTGTAGATCTGACTCAGGGCTGATTCTAGGTGTGCTGTAGGTATAAAAAAAGAACACAAATGAAGTTTCAATTTTACAACAGCTGTTTCAGCAGACCTTTATAGATGTATTACATCATAGTAGATTACATCATAGTATAAATCCACCAAGTTCTGGTAAAATTTTAAACAGGTATAAATAGAAGAGGTAAAATTTTGATGATGATGAATCCAACATATTGGATAAATAGTATTTTTTAAAAATAACATTCAAATTTATAGAGAAATTAGAAATATAACAGTTATGTGAGAAGCAAAGAGACCAAACAACTCTATTATCTCAAACATTTTTCTTAATTAGTTTGTAGACAAAACTTGCAATCAGGTCATGCAAGAAATATAGACAAGCTGTAGCCAAGATATGTCCTTAAGGTCAATAAAACCAGGAAGATATCTTTTCGATTAAGTGAGATAAAACAAAGCAGACCTCAGAGCAGCAGCAAGTTTTAAAATTGACATCACCTTTTCACACACAAACACACACTCATAGAATTAACGAGCAAGTGGCTGTGCACTCCACAGACACATGTACCCTTAACGTAGTTCTCGGGGATATTCAGCGTGACACAGTGTGACAAGGCTGGCCCTTTGAATTACAGGCACAACAGAAACAGGAAGTAAGAGTGAGAGAAAAAAACGAACTTTTTTTACGAACAACAAAAAAAAATCAGAGAAACAAGACATGCAACATAAAGAATATTACCCTTCATCAGTTGTCCCTGCTCCATCTACTCCACGTTTCGAATATATATTTATATATATATTGTTAAATGTTTTTCTCACATTTATTGGTAAAATAAGTATTTTTATATAAATTCATTTGATATTTAATGTTAGCTGATATCCTATTTTACACTAAGTTAATAGTATAAAGTTTAACACTAGTTTAAACCAAAACTTCGATTAGATTAGTGTTGCATTTATCTATCTATATATAAAATTGAGAATGTATGTCTGTATGTCTGTGTGTCTGTGTGAATCCCTAAACCTCCAGAACTACACAACCAATTTCATTCAAATTTTATACATGCCTTACTTAGGGTCCTGGTTGTGTTTTAGTCAAAAAAAAATTTTAACTTCTTGCATACTTCCAGCCCACAGCAACATCATATCTCCTCCACTATTTAAGTATTACGTGTCAAAAGTGAAACAAAAACACTCATGTCATTCGAACCGGGATCTCAAAAACATTATTATTAAATTTATGCATTTCTAATCAATTTGGAAATATTTGCTATCGAGTTGCAGATTTTTAACAATGCATTTAGTGATTATTTGCTTTATTTCTCGGGCAAAATTTACAACTTAGAATAAAAGAATAAAATTATTATTTCATTCAAAAATTGATGAGCTTTGTTTTTAGTGATGACTTAAAATGGTAAATATTTTTTCTAACTGTATTTGCTTGAGAAAACATACTTTTTTTTATATTAAGCAATTCATTATAATTACTTTTACGATGTGCCTACATAAAAACCAACATTATAGATCAACATTTCTCAACCTTTTTCGCGATTTGGCTTCCCTTGGATGTTGAAAAAATTTATTTCAGCTCCCCTGTGTTGATGAAAAATTTAATCCAGCTTCCCATGTATCTGAGATAGACCGGCCGGCCCATGACAAATCTAACAAAAAGGGGGACCCACAGAACTACCAGCTCACGAACTGCATCTGAAAGTTGGCGCGCCAATCAAGCTGCTAAAAAATTTAGATGCTCCAATAATGTACAATGGTACGCGGATGATTATCAAAACTTGTGCTCCCAAGTTCTGTAAGCAACAATCTTGAATGAACCGGCCGCTGGCTAAGACATACTTATAACTCCCATGTCCCTTACCCACTCCAATACGACATACAAGTTTAAACAGATGCAATTTCCCATCAAACTCTGCTTTCCCATGACAATCAACAAGGCGCAGGGACAATCAGTGCAAGCGGTTGGTTTGAATCTGACAGAGCAAGTATTCTCACACGCACAACTGTACATTGGCTGTCCCCATGGTCTTTCTATTTGTGCACCCGAGGGAAGGACGAAGAATGTTGTCTACAAAGAGGCACTCCAATGATAACAACGGCAACTTCAACTGCTCCAATTTCAACTCCGCAATTTTTTCATCGTCCTACCAGCCCACATAAGTCCAGTCTTGCTTTGCTCTCCTTACTAACTCACCATGACATTCTTTTTTGTACCAAGATCCGTCGCCCAAACACCACTTCGTATCCACTTCTTCTTCTTTTTTATGTCTTCGTTTCTCTCTTCGCGTCGTTCTCTGACCGGGTGAAACCGGGCTTAGCTGCTAGTTTTCAATAATATTGTTTAATATTTCTTTTTGTTTTATTAGTAAAAGAAGTATTTTTATATAATTTCATCTATTATTAGTCAATATTATAATTAAGGTTAAGTTAATAGTATAACATTTAAAATTTTATTTAAACTAAAGATTCGATTTGATAAGTTTTGCATTTCTTTTCAATAATTTTGTTAAATGTTTTGCTTTTATTTATTGGTGATATAATTATTTTTATATAAATTAATTTTTGTTAGTTTATATTATAATAAATATAAAGCTTATAATGTTTATAATTTTAGTTTAACCTAAAACTTTGTTTAAATTGTATTTTAAACGAAAGATTCGTTAAGATAGGCTTTACATTTAATATTTCTGTTAGTTTATATTTTAATGAATGTAAACTTAATAATGTCAAGTTTATATTTTTTGATAAGGTAAGTATTACATTTATTTTAATTATATTATTTCACATTTTTCTATCTTGGTATAATAAGTATTTTTATATAGATTCATTTTTTATTTATTGTTGGTTGATATATATACATTCATTTTATTATTACTATTGTTGTATTTTGACCTGAAGATTAGCTATATTTTTGAATAGAACTGATTTTCAATCGATTTAATCGATTTGATTATATTTTATTTTCTATTTAAAAATTTGGTTATGAAACACGTGTAGTCGTTTTATTATTTTATGATTATTACTTTGTATTTTATTATAGTTCTTTTTAGTGTATTTACTTATTAAATTTTTCTATATGTGTCTGTGGATTTTCATGGATGAGTTCATGAACTTTGGTTCTTTTCTCTAGATTATATATTTATATATTATTTACTGTGAAACTTAATTTAATTTTAATTTTTGATAAATTGAATTTAATTGAGTTTTTACCTGTAAATTTGGATTTTTATCCCAAATATTATTATTATATTATATATATATATATATATATATATATATATATATATATATATATATATATATATATGTAATATATATATGTAATATATATATTATATATATATATATATATTACATATATATATATATTACATATATATTATTTATATATATATATATATATATATATATATATATATATATATATATATAACATATATATATTATATATATATATTACATATATATTGTTACAAACGCCCGCACGCGAAGAACCTCGACGAAGAGAAAACTCGTGCGCGCACAAACGTCGACGCTCAGTGAGTCGGGATGTTTGCCACGACTAAGCCCCGGCCGGAGCACGCAACGAAGACAACAGGCAAAAGGAGGAGGAAGAAATAACACGGAGACCATACGTTGGGTAGCGGAACTAACTTTTTCTTCTTTTTAGCAAACAAAACATTACATCATCAATACATGGCATAACATTGCGTAACAATAAATTCAATAGCATATAACAATAGCGCATGCAACATAACCAAAGGTTTACAATCATTACATAAGCAAGAGTTCGTACATCAAGTCCATTAAAAGTTCTTTTACTTCTTTGTTTTCTTCCTTTTTATATCAAACAGAGTTCTTTCTTTCTTTCTCTTTTAAGTTAACATCACAGTTAACAGTTCTTTTAACACATGTAACAACAAGTACATTTTTCTTGGAAGAATATTTACACAAACCTTTGCCGTAATAATTTCCTTTCCTTCAAAGCTCTCACAAGAACTGACCAAAGTAGCCTACTACTTTCTTTTGCCTGCCGCAACAGTTCCATCTCTCTGTCCCTCTCTCTCTGAGACTCTGCATTTCTGCTGACTCGTACCTGCTGACCATAGGCCCTCTCTCTCAGCCTCTCTCTGTCAGACTTATCACTGTTCATCTTCACTGGCTCTCGTTCTTCATCCAACTACTGGACATCTTCACTTCATCCAACTCCCTGGCCAACTCGACTGGCCAACTGCCTGATGCCAACTGCTTCAGCCAACTCCTTGATGCCAACTCCTCTGGCCAACCGTTTGCGCCAATTCTTTGTTTATCACAAGTACCGTAGCTTTACAGTGCTACCTTACCCCCTCCCAAAGTTGGGTCAGTTCAGTACAATTCCTCACTTGTTTTTCTGAACTTTTGGTGACCGGAAAGGGTCAGCGATCACTCCTATGCTAAAAATAGCTGTGGTTGTTGACAAGACAAAAGAAATACCATTACCCTCAACAACCAGAATACGGTTTCAAAACCCAGCTCAGGAGATAGGGATATAACATTAATTTGTATTTTCGGTGGTCGCATCAATATATATTACATATGTATATTACATATATATATTACATATATATTACATATATTATATACTAGCAGTATAACCCGACCTTATCCGGTTGTGACTTATTACGCCATCTACGATAAGTCTTGCTAGGTGAAAATCAACTAAAAAAGAAAGCCTTACAATGAAAAAACCCTTATGATGTGAATATGTTTGTAATTCAAAAGACGAAATTAATAGGGAAAGTCTGAAGGCTGTTTTGTGTAACATTATTAAGTGTACGTAAATTTCATCTGTCTAATTGGCTATACAAATGCTTGTGCAAAACAACTTTTTGCGCTGCCTTGATTATACATAGCAGGGTAACTCCTTTTCGCAGGAGCTAGGACGGCAATTTCTGATGAAGCAATTGCTGGCGATCTGTTGCTACACAGTTCTGCCAGAATTCTATCAGATTGGGCAGTAGATGATGATGCACCATTTTGCATTATGTTCAAAGTAGCTTCTGGAATGTGGTGAATTGCTGCAGTCTGTTGCTGTCTTTTTAAACCGGCTGCTTTCTTTCCCCAGCAAGCTCTCTTGTTTGGAGGCATAACCTACGTGCATATTAAACAGAACAACAAAAGTTATAACAGATGGCAGGGTCGGTAGTTTTCAAATTTCGGTAATTTTTCAGATTAACACCCGCACGATTACGTAACCCTGACCCTAAAACTGTAACCATAACACTAACCCTCATCGTAACCCTAACCCTAACCCTAAAACCGTAACCCTGACCCAAAAACTGTAACCCTAACACCCTAGTGAAAATCGTGCAGGTGTTAATCTGAAAAATTACCCACATTTGTAATGAAGTTCACTCCGCCGAAGTTGACTTTGCCTTTCATCCTTTCGGGGTCTAAAAAATAAGTACCAGTTGAACACAGAGGTCAATATAATTGACTATTCTCCACCAACCCGAAGCCGCCCTTGTGGGAAAAATTCAAAATAATAATAATAAATAATAATAATAATGACCTCTGCCGATCAAAGTCCCAACCCACAACTAAGTCTTAAGTGTATATATATATATATGGGCAACACACACACACACTAAATAAAAAAAATGTTAGTAAGTAAAAGTGTTTTAAAAAAGATTGTTAAATTTTCAGATTAACACCCGCACGATTTTCACTACAGTGTTAGGGTTAGGGTTTGTTAGGGTTAGGTAGGTAATGGTGCAGGTGTTAATCTCAAGATTTACGAAAAGATTTTCAAAAAACTCACAGTTTGTAGGGAATAAATGTTTGTCGATCGTATTTGAAAAAGATGTCTCGCTGGTGAAGGACAGAATTAGAAATGGAAAGTAAACTTACAATTCCCGCCAATTAGAATGAGGTCATTGGTAACCATAGGTACATATATATGTGTGTGTATTTACGTATGATTGGTAGTGTGTCTGTTTATTTGACTCTCACTCTCCTTCGTTTCTTTGTCTTTTTTCTTGGATCGTTCGTAAACATTCATAAGAGAAAGTAGCAATTGAAACAATGTGTAAGAGGAATAGAAATAGTTAATTTTAGAGGGGCAAAGTAATTTTGTATGTAGTTTTAGTATCTGTCATTACAGTATCGAAATGTGATTGTTTCAGTTTTGATACTGAAATAGTTTTCTTTTACTGTCAGTGTTTCTACTTCCTTTCTTTTTGTATTTGTTGTTGGATTGTTCGTAAAGGTTCATAAGAGAAAGTAGGAGTTGAAAGGATTTGTATTAGAAAGAGGAAATTAGATTTTATTAGGGAGAAAATGTTTACTTCTGTGGTTTTATGGATTTTATTCGCTATTAGGAATTTTTGGGAGTGAAAAAATGACGCAGTGACCTAACAAATTGTATTTAGAATATTAATTGCGATTGTTTAATCCAAGAAATTTGGAATTGTGTAAATGTATGAATTTTAAACATACACACACACACACACAGAAAATCTGCCTTTTATAGCATAGATATATATATTATATATTATATAATATATAAATATATATTATATATTATATATATTATACATATATATATATATATATATATATATATATATATATATATATATATATATGTATAATATATATATATATATATATATATATATATATATATATATATTATATATATATTATATATAAATATAAATTATATATAAATATGTATATATATATATATATTAATAATAATAAAGGAGTTACGACGCAAAAACGTATATATTCAAATGAACATATTTATCTTCTTCAATATATATTTCAGTATAAAGAATTCATTAAGCGACTTAATAAATCAAAATTTCTTTACACATCTTCAGGAATAAATATAACATCAGAAAAACTACATTCGGTTTAAAAACACAAACCGTTCATGGTGAAAAAATTTCACAATTACAAAAACAGAACAAAATTTTTAAAGTAATATATTAACATACGGATGTTAAATTTACTTAACCAACTATAGAAGGGGAAAATAAAGGACAAGTGGCGATGGAGGCAGTAATAGATATTGTTTAAGATTATATTAAAAATATTAAGATTAATAACATACTGATTTGAAGCGAAGAATGTAAACATGATAAATGAAACATCATTGCCTTGTAATATATTAATATACTAATGTTAACGCAAATCAATGGAAGAACAAGGTACAAGATATTTTGTTGAGAAATAATAACAACAACAATATACATGCTTACGAGGAGAAGATCGGGTATATTAAGTTAAAGTTACTAGTGGTACAAGGACAACTCAAGTATCATTACTGGGAAGGAATTACTTAACCAGCTATAGAAGGGGAAAATAAAAGACAAGTGGCGATGGATGCAGAAATAGATATTATTTAAGACTATATTAAAAGATATTATTCAGAGGACATTTGGTAAAAAAAAAAAAAAAAAAAATAATAATAATAATAATAATAATAATAATAATAATAATAATAATACTTAAAACCTTAAACTAGTTGGAAGGATGGAATCAATGATAATAAATGACGGTATGTCTCTGCCAGTGCTGACATCGATACGCTCTCTGTGTTATCTGGTTAACTAGGCAATTCTTGGAGAACAGAATATGGAAAAGCTCCAAGTTACAAAGAAGACAAAAATCCTTACCTTTGTCGTAGGGAACTGAAGTAACCAGTATAGACCATTCCAAAGAGAATTGTTTATTGCACGCTTTACATAGGTAGCTCATCAACGCAGGTCTCCAAGAGAATATCGAACCATTATTCTTCATTTAGGGATAGGAATAAAGCTAACACCACCGGCCTAAGTAAATTTATTTGGGAACTGAAAGATTGCAATAAACAATTCTCTTTGGAATGGTCATATCTACTCAAAACGCATCACTTTAACTTGGTATCTCTACCTATAAAACGGGTGTGATATCCTGTTTTTTTTGTGTGATTTTTGCTACCCATGGTAACTATTAACATATTTACATTTTCAAGTTTTTTTTAAAACTGAGATAATATTAATATATACATAAACTAATATATATATATATATATATATATATATATATACTAGCAGCTAAACCCAGTTTCACCCGGTCTGTTTGGATGATGTGGCTTTGATCGTTTTTGGTTAGGCATAATCTATAACAGCGTTTCTCAACCTTATTATTTTGGGTTCCCTGTTTCGATTGGAGCCTCTAGCTGTATGAAAATTTAACCACCCCTCCTGTCAGAAAATGACTTCAGGAGTTCTGAAGAAAGAATTTGTACATAGTCTGTTTCTGAGAGCTCTTCTATTGGACGTCTGTCTAATCATTAAAACATTTATTTAATTATGAATATAGAAAGAAATTATACATTAATCCCAATTTTTGTAAGCAGCTATATCCATAAAAGTTTTATTTGCAGAGAGCAGAAATTGAAAGATATATGAAATGGACGTGTGTGTGTGTGTGCGTGTGTGTGCGTGTGTGTTTGTATGTGAGAGAGAAAGAGGGTGAGTGAGAGAGATAGAGTGAGTGAGTGAAGTTGTGTGTCATTGATGTACGTTGGCTGACAGATGACTGGGGTGATTTGGAAGATGTGAAGAAATGCCGTTTTTTTTCAGAGAAGCGCTTCTTTGTAGGCAACATTTCTCGTTTTCCCTTCTGATGCACAAATGTATAGACTTTGTGGCCTGCCAACATGGGAGCATCCAACGTAAAGTTTACCGTGGGAGAACACTTGCTCTGTGAGATTGAAACCAACCATTTGCAATGATTGACCCTGTGCCTTATAATTCTGCATATTATGTAGTTTGAATGAAAAACTGTAAGATGTGTGAGCAACTGGTTGTGTTAATGGCAGAAGAAAGGGGAATTGCATTAGAGAAAGTCATTCATATCTGAAAACGGGGATTTTTGGCAAAAAAAAATTTTGAAATAAAGAAATTTGTGAGAAAATGGGGTGGGGGGAAGGTACACACACATACATAGAAAATGTGAGGTCATGGTAGAAAATTTTTACAATAGTTGATTTATGGAAAAGATTATGTTAAATGTCTGAAATGCAAATCTGTGAATGAAAATTAAGTTCAGACCTCTACATGGTACGTAGACCAGGTAGAAATAGCAGCCAAATCTCCCTCAAAACACCCTACTGTATTAATGCGACAATTCTGCGTATTATGTAGTTTGAATGAGAAACTGTAAGGTGTGTGAGCAACTAGTTATGTTAATGGCAAAAGAAAAGGGAATTGCATTAGAAAAAGTTTTAATCGATGTTCTCAGTAAGTATGGCGGCTGGGAAAAAGTAGAAGAGGCATTAAGAAGTTGACGTTAAGAATTGCTTAAACAGAAAATGAAGCTGTAAGAATTAAGGGGGAAATTGTATGTAAGAATTAATAGCAGACGTATCCAGTTTAAGAAAATTGAAGATAAAAGCTAAGTGAAGGAGTATGGAATAAGTAGAAAAAATGGGGTGGGAGGGAGGGCACAGGTCTTTCCAAAATATCTTCACAAGAAACAGCTTCAAGGAGTTGTGAAGAAAGAATTTCTAGGTAGTCTGTTTCTGAGAACTTTTCTATTGGATCTCTGTCTAATCATGTCTTTTAAGGTACACACGCATACATAGAAAATGTGAGGTCATGGTAGAAAATTTTTACAATAGTTGATTTATGGAAAAGATTATGTTAAATGTTTGAAATGCAAATCTGTGAATGAAAATTAAGTTCAGACCTCTACATGGTACGTAGACCTGGTAGAAATAGCAGCCAAATCTCCCTCAAGACACACTACTATATTAATGTGGCAATTCTGCATATTATGTAGTTTGAATGAGAAACTGTAAGGTGTGTGAGCAACTGGTTGTGTTAATGGCAGAAGAAAGGGGAATTGCATTAGAAAAAGTTTTAATTGATGTTCTCGGTAAGTATGGGGGCTAGGAAAAAGTAGAAGAGGCATTAAGAAGTTGATGTTAAGAATTGCTTAAACAGAAAATGAAGCTGTAAGAATTAATAGGGAAATTACATGTAAGAATAAATAGCAGACATATCCAATTTAAGAAAAGTGATGATAAAAGCTAAGTGAAGAAGTATGGAATAAGTAATTGCTATACGCTTATAGAAAAACAATTTATATTATAGAATAGATACATACCTGTTGAAGACGAAAATGTATGTGAGAGCTATTGTATTGGACATGTGTATAATCATAGAGAAAGTGAAAGACATATGAAATGGACGTGTGTGTGTGTGTGTGTGTGTATGTGTTTTTTGCAGCTAATTTGGCGAGAGTTTTGCAGTCAGCAGGAGGTGGTTTGTGTTTTATCTCTCGATCAATAGCCAGACAAGTGAAAATATTTTTTTAATATGTGTTTTGGGGAAAGGGGATCTTTTGAAGAGGGCATCAAATGAAAAGAGACATGGTCAGTTTTATGACTGAACTTCTTTTGATGTTGGCATGAGACGGAAGAATTGATGTGCATGTATATGTCTGTGTGTGTGTGTGTGTGTGTGTGTGTGTGTGTGTTTGATGAGGTGTGCAAGACAGAGAGTAATGGTGATGGTGGGTGTGTATATGAGAGAAAAAGAAAGAGAGAGAGAGAGATAACTGAAATTTTTTATTCAGTTTTTGTAGTAAGTGAATGTGTGATTGACAGAGAAAAACCGAGAGAGAGAGTGGTTATGTATGTATGTATGAATGAATGGCTTCAGTAACACATACTCACATACACAGGTTGTTTTAATCGATTTTCTCAGTAACTATGGGGGCTATGAAAAAATACAAAGCACGTTCCAATCTATGCACCCATCTCCACATGTGTGCCATTTTTCACACGAATCCACCCAGCCATTTGGCCGTGAACCTCGAGACAAGAAATAATACATGTTCAATTTATATTATAGAACAGGGGTTTTCAAACTGTGGTCCACGGACCACAGGGGGTCCACAAGGACAAGACAGGGGGTCCGTGGACAGCAAATACCTTTTATGGGCAATTTGATTTTATGTATGTTTTTTAATCGAAATCTTTTTTCTTATATTTTGTAAATGTAAGCACATGAAATAACAGGTAAATAATTTTGTAATATATCCTAAAAGTCCCATCGATTAAAACAATTAAGTTGTCACTTGAGCATTGATCGCGTGCCAGGAATTCCATTCACATTAATTATGGTTCGTGACATAAGAAAAGTGGGAATTTATATTTTTTTTGCATTAAAGTATTTGCTGAGTTAAGACTGTTTAGTCAGATCCAAAAAAGCACACAGGTACTGTCACGTAATTGTTAAATACACTTTGTTAATTTACACATCCAGTGAAGTTCAAATTATAAATTTTCAGTGTTTGAATATCTGATTTTTATTTATTAATGTTCCTAAATGGCATAAAACCTACATTATCGCCCATTATACATCAACGTTATTTATACGAAAATTATTTTACACATGCAAGAGCTTCACATTCAAATTTTCAGGGTGCAAGCGTTACCCATGGATAAATTTTTGAAACGGAAAGTTCATGATGAAATCAACTCAGAATCTGATACAGAGACAGAAGAGATTGTTCAGAAAAATAAATTAAGAAAATATGACGTGGAGTATATTTGATTTGGATTCATTGAAAGTGTGTCTAATGCTAACAGAGCACAGTGTTTACTTTGTCATAAGCTGTTGTCGAATGAAGCCTTGAAACCAGCTAAATTGCTGCGACATTTAACAACACTACATCTTCAATTTGCCACAAAACCAAAAGATTTTTTTGAAAGAAAAAAGGATGCATATTTAAAAGAGACAACAACTTTTAAAATGTCAATAACATCAAATTATAAACTACTACGGGCATCTTATTTAGTGGCAATGAGAGTGGTTCGTGCTAAGAAGGCCCATAATATTGCTGAAGAACTTGTGCAATAGACATGTGTGAGGCAGTTTTGGATGGAAAATGTGCTGCGAAATTGAAAGCTGTGCCACTGTCAGACAACACGATTGCTCGAAGAATAGAAGATATGTCAAAAGATATAAAATCTCAGTTAATTGACAGAGTGAAAACAAGCTTTTTTGCCTTACAACTTGATGAAAGCACAGATATTACCAGTGAATCTCAACTTATGGTGTATGTGCGATATTGTTGGGAAAGTGAAGATTTTCTATTTTGCTATCCTATGCCCACTAGAACAACTGGGGAGGAAGTTTTCAAAGTATTGGACTCTTTTCTTTTTCAATCAGGCTTGTTATGGAGTCAGTGTATTGGCATATGGGGTGGCATCAATGACAGGTATTCAGTCGGGTGTTGTGGGATTGCATGATTCATCGAGAAGCTCTGGTTGCCAAAAAAATGGATGCTTCTTTGTCCGAAGTCTTGTCATGTTGTATTAAGGTGATAATTTTCATTAAAACAAGACCACTGTATAGTCGTTTCTTTGCAATACTCTGTGGTGAGATGGTTGGCTGAACATTCAAGTCTGTTGCTTCATACAGAGGTAAGATGGCTTTCGCGAGGTAAAACAATTCAGCATTTATTTGAACTTAGAGAAGAACTGTTGATGTTTTTGTGTGATTATAATGCTGAACTGGCTTCGATAATGGTTGATAAAATTTGGCTTTGCAAAGTTGCTTATCTAGCAGATATATTCAACAAACTTAGAAGAAATTCAAATATTTTATTTAGTCGTGACAAAATAGAAGCCTCAAGAAAAAACTGAATACATGGACTACAAAAGTTAGTAAGAAAACTTTAGATATGTTCCCTACACTGGACGAATATCTCAGTAACAATGGTTCAGTTAATGTTGATTTGGTAATTGTAGATATTAAACGACATTTAATATCACTAGGTGAGCATTTTGACAAATATTTCTCGAAAGATGTTCCAGATAGTATTGAAAATTTTGACTAATAGCTGATGACATGCTCACAGGAAATGAACTGGAAGAACCGGCTGAAATTTCATGTGACAGAGCTTTAAAAATCAGTTTTATGCAGCAACCACTTTTGAAATTCTGGCTTACTGTAGCCTCCGAGTATCCATTGTTATCTCGAAAGGCAGTTAAGATTTTGCTACCGTTTGCAACAACATATTTATGCGAAGCAGGATTTTCGGCATTGACCAATCTGAAAAACAAATACAGATCCAGACTTGCTCCAGAAAGTGACTTACGTGTATGTTTGTCATTAATATCTCCAAGAATTGACAGTTTGTGCAAAGCCAAGCAAGCACATCCTTCTCACTAAGTATGTATTAAAAAATCCTGTGTGTATAATTGACAATAAACCTATTTGTTAAATACTGTTAAATAAATAAATGTAAAAATGTTATTTTAAGCAAATATTTATGTATAAATTTCATAAGCGTTTATAAGGTAAAGCTTGAAATATAAAGGGGTCCGCAAGTCAAAAAGTTTGAAAACCCCTGTTATAGAAAACTAGCAGCTAAGCCCAGTTTTACCCGGTCTGTTCGAATGATGTGGGTGTGATCATTTTTGGTTAGGCATAATCTCTAACAGCATTTCTCAACCTTATCATTTCGGGTCCCGTTTGAATTGGAGCCTCCAGCTGTATGAAAATTTCCTCTCCCCACCCCCCGTCAAAAACAGCTTCGCCTGTTCCCCAAAACCAACCTTTCTTAAAAAAATTTTTTCCAACAGAAACCCCCCTTTTCAGCTATGGAGAATATGTCAACATTTCAAAACACACAGAAAAATACGGAGATAATGATTCTGAAAAAATTTCCAAAAATCTTTATGAAATTTTTTTTTAAGAATTTTTTTTCCTAAATATGCGTAAAAGTATGGACATTATGATCTGAACAAAAATTTCAAAACATTTCTGTCCTTATGGTTAGGGTTTTAGGGTTAGGGTTAGGGCTATGGTTTTAGGGTTAGTGTTGGGGAAAAAAGTCAAAATTGAAGAAGTTGGCGGGGGAAAGGGGGGAAAATTTCACAATGCTGATTTTTGGCAATTTTCCCGATCCTCTGTATCCGAAAATGGGGACTTTTGGCAAAAAAAATTTTTTAAATAAACAAATTTGGGGGAAAATGGGTGGCAGAAGTCTTTCCAAAATATCTTCGCAGAAAATAGCTTCAAGGAGTTGTGAAGAAAGAATTTGTACATAGTCTGTTTCTGAGAACTGTTCTATTAGACCTCTGTCTAATCACGTCTTTTAAGGTACACACACATACATAGAAAATTTTTACGATAGTTGAATTATGGAAAAGATTGTTAAATTTTTGAAATGCAAATCTGTGATGAAAATTAAGTTCAGACCTCTACATGATAGGTAGACCTGGTAGAAATAGCAGCCAAATCTCCCTCAAAACACCCTACTGTATTAATGCGACAATTCTGCGTATTATGTAGTTTGAATGAGAAACTGTAACTAAAGATGAAGATCATTAACCCCACAAAGAGGTGAAAGAAGGGAGAAAGCATAGCAAACGATTTGGTTGTAGTCCCTTTCTTGCTGTGTGAGCAACTGGTTGTTTTAATGGCGGAACAAAGAGGCAATTTGCATTAGAAAAGGTTTTAATCGATTTTCTCGGTAAGTATAGGGGCTAGGAAAAATATAGAAGAGGCATTAAGAAGTTGATGTTAAGAATTGCTTTAACAGTTAGAAAATGTTTGACATTTCAATCATCACCAAACAATGAAGCTGTAAGAATTTACGGGGAAAATGTATGTAAGAAGTAAAGCAGAAATGATTTGTAACTGTACTGCCAAAGTTCTGCAACTTAATAGCAGACGTATCCGATTTAAGAAAAGTGAAGATAGAAGCTAAGTGGAGAAGTATGGAATAAGTCATTGTTATTTGCTTATAGAAAAAATAGACACATACCTTTTTAGAGAACAAAATGTAACTGAGAGCTATTGTTTGTCTAATCAGAGAGCAGAAATTGCAAGAAGATATATGAAATGGATATGTTTGTGTGTGTTTTTGCAGATAATTTGGTGGTTGTTTTGCAGTCAGCATGTGGTTTGTGTTTATCTCTCGAGTTGAATTGCTGTGAATTTGTCTGTAATAGTAATGCTCGGACAAGTGAAAATACTTTTTTAATATGTGGTTGGGGAAAAAAGGGGATCTTTTGAAGTCGGCTTGAAAGCGAAAGAGACAGAGAGAGCGGTTGTATGAGTGAAGTTCTTTTGAAGTTGCATGAGACGGAAGAATTGATGTGTGTGTGTGTGTGTGTGTGTGAGTGTGTGTTTGATGGGGTGTGTAAGACAGAATGTGTGGTGTGTATATGAATTCCTTTTGTGAGTGTGTGTGAAGAGATAGAGAGAGTAATGTTGGTGTGTGTGTATATGAGAGGGAGAAAGAGAGAACGAAAGAGAGAGAGATAACTGAAATGTTTTCATTCAGTTTTGCAGTGAGTGATTGACAGAGAGAGAGAGAAAGAGAGAGAGTGGTTATGTGTGTATGTATGTATGTATGAATGGCTAGTGACACACACTCTCTCTCACACACACACACGCGTGCACACAGGTTGTTTTAATCGATTTTCTTGGTAACTATGGGGGCTAGGAAAAAAATACAAACTGCATTCCAATCTATGCACCAGTCTCCACATGTGTGCCCTTTTTCACGTGAATCCACCCAGTCGTTTGGCTGTGAACCTCAAGACAAGAAAGAATACAACGTTCGCCCATGTCAAATTTATATTATAGAATATATATATATAATATATATATGTGTGTGTATATATATATATATATATATATATATATATATATATATATATATATATCATCATCATCATCATCATCATCGTTTAACGTCCGCCTTCCATGCTAGCATGGATTGGACGATTTGACTGAGGACTGGTGAAACCGGATGGCAACACCAGGCTCCAATCTAATTTGGCAGAGTCTCTACAGCTGGATGCCCTTCCTAACGCCAACCACTCAGAGAGTGTAGTGGGTGCTTTTACGTGTCACCCGCACGAAAACGGCCACGCTCGAAATGGTGTCTTTTATGTGCCACCCGCACAAGAGCCAGTCCAGGGGCACCGGCAACGATCTCGCTCGAAAAACCTCATGTGTCACTCGCACAAGAGCCAGTCCATGGGCACTGGCAACGATCTCGCACAAAAGATATCATGTGTCGCCCGCACATGAGCCAGTCCAGGGGCACTGGCAACGATCCCACTCGAAAGATTTCATGTGTCGCCCGCACATGGGCCAGTCCGGGGGCACTGGCAAACGATCCCGCTCGGAAAAAAAAAAAAAAAAAAGCCTCATGTGTCACCCGCACAAGAGCCAGTCCAGGGGCACTGGCAACGATCCCGCTCGAAAGAGCCCATGTGTCGCCCGCACACCAGTCAGCCCGGGGGCACAGGCAACGACCTCGCTCGAAAAACCTCATGTGTCACCTGCATAATATATATATATATATATATGTATACATATATATAATATATATACAATATATATGTATATGTATAATATACATATATATATATATATATATATATATATATATATATATATATATATATATATATATATATGTATACACATAATATATATAATATATATGCATATATATAATATGAAACTAAAAATTTGGCACTTTAGAAACACAACTCACCAAGAAAATGACGTTTAATTGTAAAAAAAAGTTAAGAAAATGGGAAATATATCCAAAATAAATGAAGTATGCAAAAAATTTGTTTTATTTTTTAGTATAAAATATTTAAAAGTAGATGAATCTTCCTAATTTTTTGCATACTTCATTTATTTTGGATATATTTCCCATTTTCCTTTTTTTTTTAAAATTAGGCATCATTTTCTTGGAGAGGTGCGTTTCTAAAGACGCACCAAAAATAATTTATGAATTTTTTTCTCTTCAAAAGTCCTCTCCCCACGGTACAAAAGGATGTCTTGCGGTCAGTATAAAAATCCTCACCTGGGAACAAAAAAACGAAATTAACCAGTCTGGGGGGTTTTATAGAATACCATTCAAACAGCATACATTACGATTATGAAGAAATTTGTGGAGAAAATCTTTTCCAAGTTGGTTGGGAGAGGACTTCGGAAAATTCACAAAATCCAAGGTTTTCCCTCATAACTTTTAGGAAAATGGGGTTTTTTCAATTAAATTTTATAGAAATACCTTTGAAACAGCATACATTACGATTATAAAATAATTTGTGGGGAATATCTTTTCCAAAGGATGGGGAGAGGACTTCGGAAAATTCAAGATCCAAGTTTTTCCCTCATAACTGTATATATGTATATATATATATATATATATTGTTGTATTTGAGGATGGTTATGTTGCCAGTTTAGCCAATAAAAACACAAGCACTATATATTTGGTGTCAATTTGCTCCAGCTTTATTTTATATTAATCGTATTTCAGCCAGAGTTCTTTCATCACACTTCTGTGACCTCATCAGTGGTCCTTTGTTCTCTTCTTTCTTATTTGTGTCTTACCTTACTAGCCATTTCGTATTCCTATTGTATGTGTCTTTATTTGCACATACATATACCCCTGTGTGTCTACGTTTAGTAAGTGAGGGGGGGGGGGGGTGAGAAGTGCCTGTATTATCTGTATCCTGTTTATACACGTTAGTTTAATTTGCTTTTATTTATTTTTTTGTTCATGTGGTTATACCTACTTATTTTTTCTATTCTTCCTTTTTTTTGTATTTAATTTAATTTATATTGTTAATGTATATAGTTATCTAATTCTATATGTTTATCTGTGTATTGTATTATAGTTTGTTCATATTGTTATCAGTTTATGGGGATCATATTCCGTCATATATTGTGGTGTGTTGCGGGTGTGTTCCATTCCAGTTTCCTATTCAGGCTAGGTTTATCTTCTATTATGTGTGTAACTTCTGTAATTTGTCTAAGCGTTGCGTCTGTTCTGTGTGTGGACAAGATTTTATCTTCTATGTTGTTGAGTGTTCCTGCTTGGAGTGCTGGTACAGAACCGATGAGCTCTTCTCTTCCTCAAGTTCCCTCCAATGCTCATTTACCTGCTCTCCTATTCTCCATGCTGTTTCCTCTACGTACGTTATATATATGAGTGTGTGTGTATATGTGTGTGTATGTGCATATATGTGTAGTGGATCTTGCATGCATGAAGTGGATTCGATCCACTATAGCCAAATTTAAATTAACACTGTGACTGAATTTTTCCCACGGTAGAACAACGGTTTTTCTCTGACAGCAGTTTTACATTTTCCAGATGCATTCAGCTAGGCCGAAATAATGTGTTCACCACTTGACTTTTCTAACCTTTCCTAGACCACCAAAAGCTAGAATAGAGATAACAAGACCACCAACTAAATCTATTGTTCTCAATGATATGTCTATCCTTCTGGATAGTTATAAAAACAAGAAACCCCAAGCAAAAAGTTAGTTCAGTCACCAGTCGGTGACTAATCAACGAGTCCAGTCACATGGTGATGACTCAGTGAGAACGAAGTCTGGCTGACCAGCTAGAACCTTGGCCAGAGGGAGAAATGAAGTTTACTGTCAGCAACTGTGAGACAACGTCCCACATCCTACAACTCTCACTAGCTCTAATTCTATTCTCTTACAACATCATTCTATCTCTCTCTAAACAATGAAGAGGGCACAAACACAAACTTTACTTCGCATGTTTTTGGATTTATCATAACCTGCCCGTCGAGGTATGGTTTCCTTAAAACTTCATGTAATGTTCATCTTTTGCATCCTGCAACATGTTATAACAACAAATTTTTTATCGTCACAACTGCCGACTCCGACATTTCATAATATTGTGTACCTAACAAATCTTACCCTTTATGATTGGTAAATTCACTAATTAAAATCTAACCGTTACATATATGTGTGTATATAATTATGTGTATCTGTATGTATGTATATAATATATAGGTAATCTTCCAGTATAGGGAGGTAAAAAAATAAGTAAATAAAAATACAAGGGAAATAACTTACGTCTTACTAGTATGCGTACTACTCTGAAATGTTTTTTCTTTTCCCCTAAAACAGCATGCGACAGAAATTTTTCTTGTATTTTTTTTTTTAAGCTAATCGTTATTAAAAAAAAATTACAAGAAAAATTTCCGTCGCATGCTGTTTTAAGGGGGAAAAAAACACATTTCAGAGTAGTACGGATGATACTAGTAAGACGTAAGTTATTTCCCTTGTATTAGAAAGAGAAATTTATGACTGAAAAATTGGATCTTCTGAATTTTCCGAAAGTCTTCTCCCCACTCCCCGGGTTGTCAGCGCGCATTTTTTTCATATTTGTTTTCCACACACTTGTTTACACCCCACAGGCTGGTTAATCTCTTTTCTTTTTTTTTCCCGGGATGAAGATCTTTATATTGACCAGTCTTGCCCTGCGTGTGCGTGTCCTTATTTATGTTTGCACCGGTATGAAAACTCGTTCACTTGTACCAGACGATGTGTGTTTGTATGTGTGTGTGTAAAGTACATTCAAAGCCTTGTCGCACATTCTGGATGAGGACAGATATAAAAGACGACATTGTATTATAATACATTTGTTGCTTACGATGAGACGGGGTAGCTATAGTTCAATCTGCCTTGAAACGAACTGACTGAGAAATAAGTTTTCAAAAGGAGAAATCTCAAAATAAATAAGAGGGTACTACTAAAGCAGCGCGGACCCGAATGCGCAGTCGCGCGTCCGCGCTAGCTAGTCGTGAGTGGTCGATCCTAACCCTAACCACGTATTCATTTGCACACGCGGGTTAGGGATAGGGTTAGAGTTAGGGTTAGGGACAGGGATAGGGATAGGGATAGGGTTAGGGTTAGGATCGACCACTCAAGACTAGCTAGCGCGGACGCGCGACTGCGCGTTCGGGTCCGCGCTGCTTTAGTAGTACCTAAAAGAGTAACCTACTGAGTTTAACATTCACAGTGAGGTTGGTTTGTATAATAAATACCTGTAAATGTTGAGAAGTTGTCTTCTGTCTGTGGTGGTTTTGTAGGTTTTAATGTTTGTCGACAATATTTTTATATTTAACGAGATAATCCATGAAATCAACTAAAGAGATTGAAATATTGACAGAGAGTGACTAGAAGTTTATAAAAGAGATTATAATCCCAGAATTAAAGGTGAAGAACGTGATATAGGGAGAAGATAAACAGAAGGGATGGAACAATTTATGGGGATATTTCAATATAAAAACACGTAAAAGTGACGAGAGAAAACCAATAAGAGTAAAAATATAATAAAACTAAAGAAATAAAAGTTATACATATTTAATTATTTAGCTTAGTAAATATTAAAGGAGAAAATTCGTGCAACAATAAAAATTTCACCTGAGTCAGTTGTCCTTGGTGGCTTAGTTGCGGTGTTTTTTCTTCAATGAAGTCGAAGCCGATTAATGGGATCAGTTAGCAGGGTGGGGGGGATAAGAGTTCTTTAAATAACAATAAATAACTGATAACGTTAAGCAGATGATATAATATCTTGAGCACAAGTTTAATTTGATATAACAATAACCGTTTAATAACAATATACTCGATTATATTAAACGGCTGCGACTATATAGCTTAATAATACTAAAACTCTAGGGATGTTTGTTTTGTACCCAAAATATCTCAGAAATAGTGTATTTTATCGTAATTTTTTTGGTTAACCTCCAGTGTTTGACCCGAGCAAAAAAAAACAGTGTAAAACAACATGTAAACGAATACGAAAAAAATGCGCGCTGGAGAACGGGAGGAGGGGGAGACGACTCGGGAAATTTACATCGGGAGTGTTCCGAGTCTACTCACCACTTTCCCGTTTGTCGGTGCAATGTTTTTTCTTCATATTCGTTTACTACACATTATTTTACACCTAGTACACTATTTTTGTTTTCTCAATTTTTGTGACGGGGGTAGGTGGGGTGCGGACTCGGATAATTCACACGATCCAGTAACCCGACTTCGACACTCGGACACCAAAATAAAAAAAAAAGGGATCTTTCTGATTTGGCGGGCGCCACTTGTTTTCTTAACGAAACACTTTCAAACTTGGGACACTGGTAGAATGTGTCATATAAAACTTCTTTTACTCTTAGTGTTATTGAGAAAATTTTATCTTTTTAAAGTTATTTCGGTAATTTCAACCAATCACTGACCTCTATTGGGGTAAAAACAATTACTGCTGTGGAATGTAAACAACACGTTCTAGCGGTGTAATGGGATCTTTTCCCTTGAATAAAATTAGTGCCGTTGTTTGTCAACAACAACTATCGGCGGTACTGGTATTTATGACATCGTTCGTGCGTTTGTACTGGTTTTCGCTTTAGGGTTTTAGGGTTACGGTTATGAGTATTTTTGCCGATTTTCACCAAATTTGGCAAAAATACTCATAACCCGAACCCTAAAACCCTAAAGCTACACCCAAATGTCAAGAAAACCGAGTACAATCAATCAAGTGATGCTGAACTGTTTACTTTGAATAGTTCCAGATTGAATGTTGCTGAAAACTTCACGTAAGGCAAAACAGTTGCAATTATCTGGTCACTGCATGTGCCACCCTACGCTACAAACATCCAAATTAGTATTGTGGAACTCACTTTATGGTGATGTAAAAAGAGGAAAACATCATCACACTTACATTGATATCTTGATGTAACTGGCCTGGAATGTATCTAGGACCTTGAGGTTGGAGGTGTGGAAAGTGAACTGTATTGCTGAAGCTTGGGTTGGAATCCAGCCATAAAAAGAAATGGAAAATTGATTTTCTCAAATGCCCCCAGAGGCTCTCTAGAAGTAGTGGATAATTTTTGCGACCTAGGTGGCTTAATTAGCAGCAAAAAAGGATATACAGAAAGTATAATTACTAGAATAAGAATAGGTTGGAGAAAGTTCAGGAAGCTTTTACTTCTGTTAGCAACCACAGGTCTCTCTCTTTGGGTGAAAGGAAGGTTGTATGATGCATGTGTAAAAACAGCAATGCAACATGGTAGTGAGATGTAGGCCCTGAAGGCAGAGGACATGTGAAGACTAGTAAAGGATAAAGCTAGTATGTTCTGCTGGATGTGCAATGTCAATGTACATGTGCAACAGGGCATGAGTGTATTGAAAGAAAAGTTAGGCATAAGAGGAATTAGATGCAGTGTGCAAGAGAGAAGACTGCACTGGTTTGGCTATGTGATGCCTATGGATGTAGATATTTGCATAAAGAAGTGCTGATCACTTAAAGTGGATAAAATTTGTGGAACAGGGAAACCCAAGAAGACATGGGATGAAGTATCGCAAGCCAACTTCAAAACAATGAACCTTATGAAGGAAATGACAAAGGACAAAGACATTTGGCACATTGCTGTATTCAAGAACACCCGTCCACCACAGCAGAATCAATATCCTAAAACCTTGGTAATGCTTGTTTGTGAGGGGTTTTGACCCATACCTATCTCTCCTCTTATATCATCCCCTAACACCCATCACTTCTTTATCACTTGAGAGCAGAAATAGGCACATACTATATCCACCTTCTTTCTCACTTGTCCCACCTCAAATCACTTCCATTTCCCATTATCTTCCCTCTGCCTACTGTCTCTACCAATCACCTCCTTTCTGTGCCTTCTCTCCCCTGATGTAAACATTTTGGTTATCTACTATCACCCTCAAAGCCCTCACATATCTACTACAACCCCCACCCCAAGCCTCTCTTATATTTCAATCCATCACTTGCCACAGTTACCTCTATCCTGCTCACTCACCCAGTTCAAACCGCTGCATCACCATCTTATCTTACTCTCTAACTCACCTTCCTTTCTTTTCCAGCTAGGGTATCCATGTACCTACTCCACAGTAACACACCTATTCTTGTCCCTCTATACCATTCGTGACTACAGTAAAATTCACTGTGGTTTATTCCACTAAGGTAAATTCCACTATAATAAATTCCACAAGGAAAATAATGGTCTATAGAAAATTAGTTACACACACCCTTGTTACACACTTCTTAACTAATTAGTTTTTAGTTAAATTCCCCTTGGAAAATTTCACTATAGGTAAAATTCACTGTGGTATATTCTACTAAGGTAAATTCAACTACAGTAAACGGTCTATAGAAAACTAATTACACACGTCCTTCTTACACACTTCTCAGCTAATTAGTTGTTAGTTAAAGTATAGGTTTATGCCATTGTTGCTCATTTTTTAACTGAATTTCACTGTACTGCTAATTTTTTTTTCTATTCAGTTTAATTTTGAACTTTGAAACCCTCAACCATGGCAACATTTATAACATCAGAGAAGAACAAACGTAAGTTTTGCGACAAAGAAAATCCTGTATACAAAAAGAATGGAGTTAACAGTAGCAAAACAAAAATATATTGGTGTTGTGAATGTTTTTACAAAGGTTGCCAGGCTAGACTACATACAACTTTCAACTCCAGTATACCAGAAGTTATTTTTTTCAACAGGCTCCCATAATCACTCAGCAAGCAGTGCACATGTTAATACCCAAAAGGCAGTTAATTCAATGAAATGTGAAGTAATGAGAATAGGCACAGTATCTTCACAGTATCTTGTACTGCTGTACAAAATCTTGATGAGGGAGTACAATCATTCAGTTCTATATTTAAGAGATGAGGAATTATGTACATTATTTATATTATTTACATTTGATGGATATTTGTTCTCATCTTGTTTATTGTTAACACAACATTTCAGCTGATATACCCTCCAGCCTTCATCAGATGTCTTGGGGAAATTTTGAACCTCGGTTCTCATTCCAAAGGTATTTTTCGATGTTATTATTATTATTATTATTATTCAGGTCACTGCTTAGAATCGTGCTCTTAACCACTACACCATATGCCCATGGGCAATTATGGAGTGAATTTTAGGGTGTATAAATCTAATATTTTCCTATCCTTCTTTAATACCAGTTCCCATATGCTATTCATATCTGCACTCAGTCGGCTTAGGAGGTTGTTGTGTCCTAGCATATCTACTGCTTCTTTTAGTTTTCGTATTTTCCAGTGGTGTTCTCTCTCTATTATTTTAACTTCATCCCACATGGAGAGGTGGTCTCCATTTTTCCATACATGATCAGCTATACCCGATTTATCGATATCTCCTCGTGTCACAGCTTTGCGATATTTGTCTACCCTTATTTTGAGGGGCAGCATGTTTCGCTCTTGTATAACCTACCACAGCTGCATGGGATGGAGTACACACAATCTTTGGTCATATTCTCTTCCATTGGTTTTACTTGAAAGAGATATTTGTGAAGTGTTGTATTACTCTTGAATACTGTCCTGATGTCATATGGGCCACATATCTTTTGTATCTTTTCGGAGAGGCCTTTCACATAGGGTAGACAGACTGTGGAGTGTTTATTGGTTTCATCCTCTCTTTTCTTCATACAACAACAACAACAACAATAACATTGAAAAATACCTTAAGAATGAGAACCCCGGTTCGAAATATCCCCAAGACACTTGATGAAGGCTGGAGGGTATAGCAGCCGAAACGTGTTAACAGCAAACAAGATGAGGACAAATATCTGTCAAATGTAAATAATGTACATAATTCCTCACCTCTTAAATATAGAACTGTATTATCTTATCGGTATGGAGCCAACATTAGACTTCAATGGAGACATATAGAGAAACTCCATCAAAAACTAACTCGTCTTTCAAACCATCTAACTTTCTTGTGTAGATGTAGAGACTCAAAGCTAATACCACCTGGCTTGAATATAATGACACCAGTGGATTCATAGAAGAGCAGCGGAAAGGGCAGGACATGCCCTCGTCTGTGAGAGGATCCATTACAACTGTTAGAAAAAACATCAACTAAATAATGAAATCAAAGAGAGGTTATCTTCATTACTTAGGAAAATAATCAGAGATGATGATAGAAGGAGAATCCAACAAGATCTAGAAAAGTCGTACATGAAAGAATTTGAAATGGTGAAGACACACCAGATTAAGAAGTTTATGAAACTCAAAAGTCAGAGAATAAAGACTGTAGTCCATCACCCACCTGTTAAAGCAGTAATTAATGTAAGTAGCTGACATCTAGAAAGCTCCGAAGAAGCAGTACTGAACAAAGGTCTCAACTTTGCGACAACCATCAAGCGCATTGCATACTTGGACATAATAGCCTCTATTGAAGAGATAGCCATAAAGATACCAAAAGCTCAGGGAGATGAACTAAGGTGGAAAGTGAGACAGGTACTAGAAAAAGCAAAATTTCCCAAACCAAACATCACTAAGGAAGAAAAGTTCGCTATCAAAAAACTACAGAGTGACAATTCTATCATAATACTTCCAGCAGACAAGGGAAATGCTACAGTGGTGATGAACAAGTCTGACTACTCTGAAAAATTGGCAAGTCTCATAAGTGATGGTAGTTACAGAAAAGTAAAGAAAGATCCAACTCTGAAAACAGAGAGGAAGTTGTCACAGATCTTGATCAAGAATAAGGATCACTGTACACCAACGAAGTACAGAGAACTGACTCAACACTACAGTAAACTACTACACATATATGGTCTCCTTAAGATTCACTAGGATGGTATTCCATTAAGACCTATAGTGAGCTGTAGAGGTTCAGCATGTCATCCACTGAGCTGCTTCCTTGTGGATATAATCAGTCCTTTAGCAGGAAAGTGAACATCATACGTGAAGAATTCCACCCACTTCACAGAATTGATCAAGGATACCCCAATTGAATCCAACCAGATGATGAGTCTAGATGTGATAAGTTTGTTCACCAAAGTCCCAACTGGTGAAGCACTATCAGTGATTCAAGAAAAACTAGTGACAGACACCCATCTAAAAGAACGCACTAGTATACCAATAAGAAACTTGATGGAAATGTTGACCTTCTGTGTAGAAACTACCTACTTCAGTAACGACACTGATATATATTGACAAGAAGAGGCTTTAGCTATGGGTTCACCATTATCACCGATAATAGCCAATATATACATGGAATACTTTGAGAATTTGGCTTTAGGAGTAACACCACTAAAACCAACCCTATGGTTGCGATATGTTGATGACACCTTTATACTCTGGCCCCACCAGGAAGATGTCCAAGTGCTGTTAGATCACGTGAACTCAATAAAGCCATCCATACAGTTCATAATGGAAAAGGAAAAAGACAATCAGCTAGCATTCCTGGACGTATTAATAACATGCACCAAGTAGGGAGTCAGGACATCCGTATACTGCAAACCAACCTTCACTGGACAATACCTCATCTTCAATATCCACCATCCATACAGTGTAAAGAGAGGGATTGCTCAGTGACTAAAACATTGTACAAAGAATATCAGTAGCGATTGTGATACACACCACGAAGAAATGATCAAGCTCAGTAAGAACCTATTAAGAAACAACTACCCCAAAAACATACTATCCACTCCAATTATGAAGAAAAGAGAGGATGAAACCAATAAACTCTCTACAGTCTGTCTATCCTATGTGAAAGGCCTCTCCGAAAAGATACAAAAGATATGCGGCCCATATGACATCAGGACAGTACTCAAGAGTAATAAAACACTTCGCAAATATCTCCTTCAAGTAAAACCACCAATAGAAGAGAATATGACCAAAGACTGCGTGTACTTCATCCCATGCAGCTGTGGTAGGTGAAACATGCTGCCCCCTCAAAATAAGGGTAAACGAACATCGCAAAGCTGTGACATGAGGAGATATTGATAAATCGGGTATAGCTGATCATGTATGGAAAAAGGGAGATCACCTCCCCATGTGGGATGAAGTTAAAATAATAGAGAGAGAACACAACTGGAAAATATGAAAACTAAAAGAAACAGCACATATGCTAGGACACAACAACCTCTTAAGCAGACTGAGTGCAGATATGAATAGCATATGAGAACCAGTATTAAGGAAGGATAGGAAAATATTAGATTTATAAACCCTAAAATTCACTCCATAATTGTCCACAGGCATATGGCATAGTGGTTAAGAGCACGGGCTACTAACCCCAAGATTCCGAGAATAATAATAATAATAATAACAACAACAACATCGAAAAATACCTTAAGAATGAGAACCGAGGTTCAAAATTTCCCCAAGACATCTGATGGAGGCTGGAGGGTATATCAGCTGAAATGTTGTGTTAACAATAAACAAGATGAGAACAAATATCCATCAAATGTAAATAATATAAATAATGTACATAATTCCTCATGCACCAAGTATGGAGCCAGGACATCCATATACCACAAGCTGACCTTCACTGGACAAAACCTCAACTTCAATTCCCACTATCCATACAGTGTAAAGAAAGGGATTGCTCAGTGCAATGGATCTGAAGATTTGTCTGATGATGAAAGCATCTCTTCTGAGTTTATCACTTATTTTGAGAATTCATACATTGGGACACAGTCTTCATCAGCGAAGAGAAACCCCAGTTTCCTATCCAACTCTGGAATATATGCAACTGCGTTTTAAATGACTTGCTAAGATCAAATAATTCGGTAGAAGGGTTCCACAATGCTTTGCAGTCATCGATAACATCCACACATCCAAATTTGTGGAAACTTTGCAATGCCCTTAAGACTGAAGAAGGTTTAAGCCAGACAAAAATTGTACACATTTGAAGTAGGGACTCGACAATAAAAAAAAAAAAGACCGCTCAAATGAATGATGCTCAACTAAAGAAGCTAACTGAGAATTATCAATCTGAAAACACTCAGCAATTTTTAAGAAATATTGCATGCAATTTGTCATAAAAGAATTTTCTTCAAATATATTAAACTTTTTTTCATAACTTTATTTTTATGTACTCGCCATCATTTTTGTCTTAATGTGTGAATAAAATGTGATCTAAAGTGTATTCATGTTACCTATAGTGAAATTTACTGTAGTAGAATTTACCTAGAACTATACCATTAATCTCTAATCAACTGGCACAAAGCCACCCTGCCTCAATACTACTCTTCACTCCTACCTGAGCATTTTGTCTTGCAAGTTACTTGGTGACCCTATCAGTGCAGATGCTGTGTAAAGAGCACCAGTGCTAGTGCAACGTAAAAAGTACTGGTGATGATATCACATACAAAGCACTGGAGCTGGTACCATGTAAAAAGCACCCAGTATACTCTGTAAAGCGGTTGGCACTAGGAAGGACATCCAGCTGTAGAATCCATGCAAAAACAGACAACAATGCCTTGTGAAGCTCTCAGCCTTACCATTCAGTATTGTACAAATATATCTAGAAATTTTTAGCCAATACCAAATATATAGACAGATGTAAATATTTTGTTTATATACAACATCTTTCTGGATAGAAAGCAAGAAACTAGCCAAATTAGTGATATATTCTGTAGTACAATTAAGAATATTAATATTTATATAAAGGTGCAAGAGTGGTTATATAGTAAGAAGCATGCTTCCCAACCACATGGTTCTGGGCTCAGTCCCACTGCGTGGCACCTTGGGCAAGTGTCTTCTACTATAGCCTTGTGCCTTGTGAGTGAATTTGGTGGACAGAAACTGAAAGAAGCCTGTTGTATATGTGTATATATATGTATATGTTTGTGTGTCTGTGTTTGTCTCCCCTCCTACCATCATTTGACAACTGCTGTTGGTGTGTTCATGTTCCCGTAACTTAGCAGTTCAGCAAAAGAGACCAATATAATAAGTACTAGGCTAACAAAGAATAAGTCCTGGGGTTGATTTGTTTGAGTAAAGGTGGTGCTCCAGCATGGCTGAAGTCAAATGACTGAAACAAATAAAAGAATAAAAATGAAAAACAGTTTGACTTAGATGTGTATTACTAAAAGTTTCTCAAATGCAAAAAGCTTGCCTGATTGTTCAGATGATGAAACATGCTTTTTGCATCTATGAAGCCTTCAGTAGTGCAGATATGAGTCAATCTACAATCCCACTCTACAATCCCACTCAGTGGTGGTGGTGGTAGTGGGGCTGTTTCTTTGTCTTGCAAGTTACTTGAACTCGTGCAAGTGTCACAAAAACAGGAAAAAAACACCCAGTACACTCTGTAAAGTGGATGGTGTTAGGAAGGGTATCCAGCAGTAGAAACCATGCCAAAGCTGACACTGAAGCATGATGCAGTCTTAGGACCAGCAAGGATGATGGACATTAAAAGATGACGATATATATATATATATATATATATATATATATATATATATATATATATATATGCACACACACACACACACATATATATACACATATCATTCAACTACACCATCATCATCATCATCATCGTTTAACGTCCGCTTTCCATGCTAGCATGGGTTGGACGATTTGACTGAGGACTGGTGAAACCGGATGGCAACACCAGGCTCCAGTCTGATTTGGCAGAGTTTCTACAGCTGGATGCCCTTCCTAACGCCAACCACTCAGAGAGTGTAGTGGGTGCTTTTACGTGTCACCCGCACGAAAACGGCCACGCTCGAAATGGTGTCTTTTATGTGCCACCCGCACAAGCCAGTCCAGGGGCACTGGCAACAATCTCGCTCGAAAATCTTACGGGAGCCAGTCAGGCGGTACTGGCAACGGCCACGCTCAAAATGGTGCATCTCATGTGCCACCCGCACAAGAACCAGTCCAGGGGCACTGGCAACGATCTTACTTGGCTTGCCGGGTCTTCTCACGCACAGCACATTTCCAAAGGTCTCGGTCAGTAGTCATCGCCTCGGTGAGGCCCAATGTACGAAGGTCTTGCCTCACCACCTCAGCCCAGGTCTTCCTGGGCCTACCTCTTCCACGGGTTCCCTCAACTGTTAGGGTGTGGCACTTTTTCACGCAGCTATCCTCATCCATTCTCACCACATGTCCATACCAGCGCAATCGTCTCTCTTGCATGCCACAACTGATGCTTCTAATGTTCAGCTTTTCTCTCAAGATACTTACACTCTGACGGATATTCACATTGACATTACACATCCAACGGAGCATACTGGCTTCATTCCTTGCGAGCTTACGTATGTCCTCAGCAGTTACAGCCCATGTTTCACTGCCATGTAGCATGGCTGTTCGTACACATGCATCATACAGTCTGCCTTTTACTCTGAGTGAGAGTCCCTTTGTCGCCAGCAGGGGTAAGAGCTCTCTAAACTTTGCCCAGGCTATTCTTATTCTAGCAGCTACACTTTCAGCGCACCCACCCCCACTACTAACTTAGTCGCCCAGATAGCGGAAGCTATCGACTACCTCTAGTTTTTCACCCTGGAATGAGATAGAAGTTGTTTCCTGTTTGTTTACAGTCTTTATTGCACCTGAACATCTGCCACAAACAAAAACTAACTTGCTAGTTAACCTGCCTTTGATGTTGCTGCACCTCTTATGTGTCCATAGCTTGCACCGGGTACATCTTATAGAGTTACTACCTACTCCTTTTCTACATACTGAGCAGGGCCATCTACCTGAAGGGGTTTGTGTTTTATCTACCTTCCTACTTATTAGGATTTTGGTTTTAGCTAGGTTGACTCTAAGGCCCTTCAATTCTAGACCTTGCTTCCACACCTGAAACTTCTCCTCTAGTTCTGATAGTGACTCTGCAATTAGGGCAAGGTCATCAGCATAGAGGAGCTCCCAGGGGCAACCTGTCTTGAACTCCTCTGTGATTGCCTGGAGGACTATGATAAATAAGAGGGGGCTGAGGACGGAACCTTGGTGGACCCATACCTCTACCCGGAATTCATTGCTGTACTCATTTCCAACCCTCACCTTACTGGCAGCATCTCTGTACATGGCTCGCACAGCTCTCACTAACCATTCTTCTATCCCAAGTTTCCTCATTGACCACCAGATAAGGGATCGGGGGACCCTGTCAAAGGCTTTCTCCATGTCAACGAAAGCCAGGTACAGAGGTTTATCCTTAGCTAGGTATTTCTCCTGCAACTGTCTCACTAGAAATAAGGCATCAGTAGTGCTTTTACCTGGCACGAACCCAAACTGCATCTCATCTAAATTGATTCGCTCCCTAATTAGTTGGGCTATGACCCTCTCTGTAACTTTCATAACCTGATCTAACAGCTTGATGCCTCTGTAATTATTTGTATCTAAAGCGTCACCTTTACCTTTGTAGCAGTTGACTATGATGCTGCTACACCAGTCATTGGGTATGACTCCTTCGTGTATCACCTGGTTCGTAATACGGGTGACTAGGCTATAGCCAACACTGCCAGATATTTTGAGCATCTCTGCAGTGATTCCTGATGGGCCGGGGGCTTTCCCGGTCTTCATACTCTTAATTGCTTTATCTACCCTGGTACTATCAACTCGGATAGCTGGTCCCTCTATTGGGTCGACATACGGCAGGCTCTCTTTCTCCCATTCATTCTCTTTATTAAGCAATCTATCGTAGTCGCATCTCCAGACCTCTTTCTTTGCATCCTCATTTAATGCAAGCGTACCATCATCCATGCGAACACATTTCTCTCCTACAACATCACTATTCTCTCTCTTACACTGTCTTGCAACACGAAATACCTCGAGTCTTTGGTCCTCATGGCGCAGAACATTGGCAAATCTTTCCTTATCTGCTTCCCCTCTGGCTAAATAAACCTGTCGCCTAGCCTCCCTTCTGGCACATTGGTACAATTCCCTGCTACCACCGTTCTTCCAGTCCTTCCAAGCCTGTTTCTTTTGTCTAATAGCCCTGTCTACCTCCTTGTTCCACCACCACGTTACTCTGGGTCGGGAGGGGACCTTACACCACCCACAAATCTGGTCGGTGGCTTTCAACAGGTTGTCCCGCAGAAATCTCCAATTGTCTTCCACGTTGTATGATGCTATATCCCCTTCTATTTCGTTAAATGCTTCAAGTAACTTGTCTCTAAGTCTCTGTCCGTTTGCAGGGTCTATTCGTAAGGTTGCAATTTATTCACATGCAGCATCTTCAGAGCTTGTTGCTAATTCAGTTCTTAACCAAATTGAAAACTGTTAACATTTTGGCATAAAAAATTGAGATTTGGTCCAGTAGAAAAAAGTTTACATCAAGATTTGTAGCAACACTATAGGAGAATAAGTAACGCTTCCAATCAAGTTTAGATCTAAACTCTTTTATTTTAAAAACAAAATATATTTATCTTAGCTTCAATGATAGAAGAAAGCATGTGGAATTTCATAGTTTTGGTCCCATGCAACAAAAATTTGTATCAAAAAAGTTGTGAGGTAAAATATCATGAAAAAATATAAGTAAGGCAAAAGAATTAGATTTAAGTATAATTCACTTCTTTATTTTAAAAACAAACTATATTATAATTCAACTTAAATGATAGTGCTCAATTCGAGGAATTTCACTGTATCAGTCTCAAGCAATGAAGTTTTAAAAGAAAAAAGTTATGAGTGTTTGTTTCTCAAATTTGAGGGTAATAATATAGTTCTATACTTTTTTATGAATAAAGCTCTATAAGGGGACTTTTAATATATGTCACTGGCATCATTGAGGTAAGGAAAAAATTATCAACGACACCACTAATTTGCAATTAATTTAATTACGTCATCTGTATTAATTAATTAATGCAATTATATCATATAAACACAGTCCTCTAATATCTGAGACGAGAAACAGAATCATAGTAGTTTACATTGACAGGAATTTCTCAGTTTTTAAGACTTGTCAAAGAATCATTCAACTACAATAGTAGTTGAATAATATTAAGGCTGCAATTTACTCACATGCAGCATCTTTCAGAGCTTTGTCGTTAATTCAGTTCTTAACCAAATTGAAAACTGTTAACATTTTTGAAGAGGACTGGTCCCTGTAAGCAATGCCTCCAATCAAATTTAAATCTAAATAACTTTTTTTATTTTAAAAGCAAAATACATTTATCTTAGCTTAAATGACAGAAGAAAGCATAAGGTAAAATCTTAAATTATTGACACATTATTAATAAGCATAATAGCATAGCCTGGAAAAAACATGGACTACATGGAAAAATGCAAGCAAAAGAAATATTCTTAAGATTATAAACCTGGAAAAGTACAGGACAAGTTATTGCATCTGGTAAAGTACAGAACAAGAAAATTTTCACTTAAAATATTGCAGCCAAGGATAAAATTTGAATATTAAAAATTATTTGATTTTAATTTACAAAGTAACATTATAATTAAAAAAAAAGGTACCATCATTTTATTAAAATATTGACACACTAGAATACTTAAAAAATGAGAGCCAGAAGTACCAATATAACTAGTTTTATTCAAAGTAGAATAGTATATATGGTAGGCAAATTCATTATGTAAAAACTAGGCATTGGGTCAAGACTAAAAATGTGAAGACTTGGCAATAACTTAGGCAAATTTTACTGTGAATTTGTTATCAGTAGATTTTACTGTAATATATAACTAATTTTTGTATTATTCTATTTATTGTACTAACCAATTATGTACAACTATTATTTTTTACAACCTATTTTCAAATTCCTAATTATTAATTAATATTTTTTAAAATGTTTTTTTTTAAAGTACAAAAAATATTCTGAGTTATTTTAAATTTTTAATAGAAGTAACAAGTAATAACAAATAAATAAAAGTAATAACTTGTAATAAAATTCTTAGTTTTAATAAAAGCTCATATTTTCTAAATCTAAATATTTTATTTGAAATTATCCTTAGCTGCGATATTTTAAGTAAAAATATTTTTGTTCTGTACTTTACCAGATGTAATAACTTGTCCTGTACTTTCCCAGGTTTATAATCTTAAGAATATTATTTCTCTTGCCTGCAATATTTCCATGCAATATATATACCTTTTACTTGTTTCAGCTATTAGACTGTGGCTATGCTAGAGCACCGCCTTTGAGAATTTTTTTTTATCTTTAGTCAAATTAATCAATGCCAGAACTTTATTTTAAGCCTTGTACTTATTATTTTGGTCTCTTTTGCCGAACCACTAGGTTATGGAGATGTAAACATACCAACACTAGTTGTCAAGCAATGTTTGGAAGAAACAGAGACACACACATTACAGGCTTTTTTCAGTTTCCACCTCCCAAATCCAATCACAAGGCTCTTGTTGGCCAGAGGCTATAGTAAGAAACACTTGCCCAATGAAACTGAACCTAGAACCATGTGGTTGGGAAGAAAGTTTCTTACCACACAAACACGTCTGCACCTAAAATACACCATTTTGAGCGTGGCCGTTGCCAGTACCGCCTGACTCTCTGAGTGGTTGGCGTTAGGAAGGGCATCCAGCTGTAGAAACTCATGCCAAATCAGATTGGAGCCTGGTGTTGCCATCCGGTTTCACCAGTCCTCAGTCAAATCGTCCAACCCATGCTAGCATGGAAAGCGGACGTTAAACGATGATGTTGATGATGATGAAGACTACAATTCCCCCTTCGTGTGACTTTTGCCATGTCCATAAACAAATCTCAGGGTCAAACACTGTCTGTAGCTGGTCTTCTCTTGGAAGAGCCCTGCTTCTCACATGGACAACTGTATGTTGGCTGCTCAAGAGTGGGCAGCAAAAAAAACCTATTTGTATATGCTCCACAAGGGAAAACAAGGAACATTGTTTACAACGAGGTGTTATAATCACAATAGCAAGAAAGTATGTACATGATCACCTTCTTTTACGAAACTTCATTGACGTTCGTATATTTATATTGATATACATATATATACGTGTGTTTGGGTGCGTGTGTGTATATACATCTCTATATATAAAGATGATGCGTAGTCTAGACGGCGTTTTTAGATTTCATTATTCTCTTTAACCCGGGCAACGCCGGGTATTTCTGCTAGTTTATAATATTTTTATATAAAAATAAATGATGTTAGTATTTGTAGAAAGTATGATTTAATAACAGAACAAGGGTAACAGAGCCAAGGCTTAATCTTTTTCTTGATTATTCTTGAACTAATAAGTTTGATTTATAACAAAATATGCTTTATTATGAAACACCTGAATCAGATCCAACTCAGTCTCACAGAATACATGCATGCACACACACACACACGTATATATGTGTGCATATAAATGTGTGCATGTGCATGCATCTCTGCATGTTTCTTACCATTTGACAACAACCAGTATTGGTTTCCTTGCATTCCTGTAACTTAGCAGTTCAGAAAAAGAAACAGAAAGAACAAATCCAAGACATAAAATGCGTACTTGAAGTCAATGAGGACAGCTGCATAAAGAAGTACTGATCACTAATGTGGGTGGGATCTATGGAAGAGAGAGACCCAGGAAAACATTGGACAAAGTGATTGAAACCAACCTCATGATGTTGAGCCTCACAAAAGAGATGACAAAGGACCAAGATCACTGGCAATTTGCTGTGCTTGAGAAGACCTGTTCACCCCAGCAAAAATGAAATCCTAAAAGCATTTTGTTTTGTTTATTGCTCCCACATTCAGGCCATCTTCTCAACAGCCATCCTCTCATTACTCTTCTAATGACAACACTATCTCTACTGTTGTAACTATAATTATATGCACATATTTCATCCCCACACCTTTATGCTACCATTTTCTCCTCTTCTTAGGACCACCTCCCTATGTCACCCACCTCACATTCTCAATATCATCCCATATCACTACTGAACAGTACAATCACCAGATCTCAATATAATCAAATTTTTATGGAGTATTTTGAAGCAGCTTAACTACGAGCAATTTTCTCTAATAGCAACTCATAATTTAAGAACACTCAGAAAGGAAGAAAAATGAATCGAACTAGCTGAAAATTTCAAAAGGTTTAACTTGAGTTTAACTTAAGACAACACACAGATGGATGTCTACTCACCACAACATCAGCATGGAGATCATCTAATGGTGCAGTGTTAGGTGGTGTTGGATTTGTTGTCAGCAAGACAGTGGAGGGTACTCTAGCTGAAATAAGACCTGTGAACAACAGGATCCTTGTCACAGTATTCAGTGGTAATCCTAAAACCATAGTGATATTGCACCAACTGAAGGTAGTGAGGGAGCAGAACATTATGAAGCATTAACTGAAACAGTGAATGCTGTGCCTAAGTTCAATCTTAATGCTGGTGCTTGGAAATTTAAATGCACATCTTGGTCAGGACATATCACCACACATGTCACCAACACACAAATGGAAACAACAGACTGCTATATGAACTTTGTGTAGAAACAGGTTTCCTTGTGACCAACACTTTGTTCAAGAAAAGGCCTGGAAAACTCTGGACATTTATTTCAGATATGAATGGCAGCAAATCTGAAATAGATTTCATACTTGTAAACAAGAAATGCAGTAATTCAGTGCAATATGGGGAGTGATCATCAACTTGTTACTGTTAGGATCAAAGTAAGCCTACATACGAGTAAAACACCAGCTAGAAAGGTTCATTACAACTGGCCAACACTTCGCAATGTAAAACTCCAACAAGCTTATACTATCGCTGTCAAAAACTGATGTGCTCAGCTCAATATTGAGGAAAGAGATATCTCTGAATTTAGATTTGTGCAAGTGAATGCAGATGCATCAATGCAGCTTGTACTAGGTATCACTATGAATTTTTGAAAATATTTAAATGTAATTTCTACTGTACTTATTTTGGAGAGTATCCAAAAAGAAACATTTTGATACTACATTTGTGAAATTTGGATGAATATTTTAGGAAATATGACAATTTGAAAGGTCACTGAAATGGTATAGTAGTTGCCTGTTTTTTTTCAGGTTCTTGGAAAGAACTTTTTTTGGCAATATTTAAAATATTTTTTTATATTTAAAGCCGATTTTGTTACATGTAACAAATGGTTGAGTTTGCAGTGTTTTCAGACCTAGCTAAATCCAAAACCATAAGCACGGCACATTTCTATGGAGGTAAATAAATCATGAGATTTTGGGACATGACACCATTTCAATAAAATTTTAATAGACTATCAAAAACAGCTGTAAATGACAGAATTTTGGATCAGGATCCCCATAAAAGTTGGATTTTCTCTATTTTGACTGGGATTTTTCCCCATTCATTTTCCCCCCGTCCTTGGAAATGATGGAGGGGAAGCTTTTTATGGGAAAAGTTTTCAAAGATATGTGATTTTTCTCACCTCTCTTCCCCACTGGACCAATTTAGGCTAATTTTTTTGGTAGAAGCAGTGACAACCACTACACGGTACCTACTGACTGCTAAGTAGACTGAGCTAGCAAGAATCAAAAGTACATAATCTGTGAAGGAGTGATGGAATGGCCAAAGATAAATATTTAAGCATCGATGTATTCAGTTGCTGAGCCAGTTATACTGAGATTCTCAGACAGAACAAACAAACAAGATGATTATATTTTTCAATCACAAGAAAGTTTCAAGGAAAAATTAAATGCTATAAGGGGATTTGGGTGGAGCGTTTTGACAGATACAAAAAAGAAAAATATAAAATAACATTTCAGGATGGTCATTTTTTTTTTGACAGATAATCACACACTATATACTCATTGTTGGGTGGTGTTGTTATTCCTGTTATTGCAGTTCTTACTGTTTCTCCAGCTAGTGGTGGTGGTGTTGTTGCTGGTTCTAGTGTTGGAGTTAGTGGTCCTGGTATCATTCGTTCTGTTAACCTTCTTTTTGTCCACATTTCTTCTGCTGAAGAATTGATTGTTGTATTTCCATAGATGTTTACTTTGTTGTTCCTGCTAAATTTGGCTGTTAGTGGCATGTCTGCCACATATATCTCATCAATCTTATCTCAGTACCTCTGTTTTTCTTCTTGCTTGAGTTTACATTGTTGCTTATGTTTCATCCACGTGAATCTTTTATTGAAGTGTTTATTGTATTTATGTCTGATGTAAATGCTTTCTTGATGTATGTTGTCCATAAATGCTGTTCTCTCTGCTGGTGTGGTGATGTATTTTACTTCCTGCAATAATATGCATTTATGCTTTTCTTGTTGGCTTAAGTCTCTATAAATTTTTTTTCTTTGTGTTTATCACTTGCATTCTTTTCAGTCTTTCAACCTGTCCTCTTGTGAGTTGCAGCTTTCCCATGCTGGTAGTGACTATAAAGTGAAGTTGTGTTGTGATGTTTCTTAGACAACAAAGTAGTGTTTTTCAACATCTAGCTAGCCTGGCTGAGGCTCACATTGTTATGTTTACATATTTGTTTTGCAAGATTCCTGATGTGAAATCATATGTTGAAACAGATATTGTCATATTTTGGGATGATCACTTATTTTTTTTTTTTAGCCACAGATACTATATACTCATTCAGTTCAGCTTTGTTATCATTCTTATGTTATTGTCCTTTGTCTGAAATCTTTTGTCAACATGTCTCCAATTCCACTTGTTTTTGTCTGTATCTGTGTGTGTGTGTGTGTGTGTGTGTGTGTGTACACGCGCAGTGTCTAGTGTTTAGTATGTGTGTTGCGTCTATGTGTATATGGGTTTGCTTACTATGCTGTGTATACCCATGTTTTATTTAGCTTTTTTTATTTATTTATTTACTTACATATCTATTTTTTCTTATTCCACCTTAAGTGTGTGTATGTGTGCCTTGCATGTGTATGAGTTTATGTATTATACTGCTTGTATCCGTCTCTTTTTTTTTTCTTTCTTTTTCTCATTCTGTCTTTGGTTGTCATGTTGCATAGTGTGGTGGAGGGCGTTACTGTTTCATTCATGTTTTCCTTTGAGGCTCGGTCTGTTGATAATATCTTAACATCTATGTATTTAACCAAGCCTCTGTTCTAATTGAGCAAGTTAGTAGAGCACTGATGAGCTTTTCTCCTCTTTGAGCTCCCACCAGTATCCCCCTCTCCACTCCTCTATGCTACATGCTGTCTCCTCAATGTACGTTGTCATGTTTCTGCACCATTCCTCAGTACACCATATGTTATCGACTACATTTCCAGGCTAAGTGTAGAATTAGAAATGTAGTCTGTAGCATTCGGTGTACTGAGGGACAGTGCACAAATAAGACAACATACATTGGGGAGATAGCATGTAGTATAGGGAAGTGGATAAGGGACACTGATTAGGAGCTCAAGGGGGATAAAATATCATCAGTGTCTACCAACATGCTCAATTAGAACATAAAAGCTCAGTTAATAACACAGATGTTAAGATATTATCAACAGACATGACAGTTAGATTACAGATGCCACACACACAGTTGTAGACAGACCAAGCTTCAACAGAAAACATGAATGGAAGAATAACATCCTGAAATATAACAATATCTGTTTCAACACATGAGTTCACATCAGAAATCTTGCAAAACAAATACATAAATGAAATCAAATATAAAAATAATTCATTAAAACACTCAATATCTTTACCCTTTTCTCTTCATTTTCATTAATTCCAGCATAAAATTGATCCCTTTCTTTTCATTAAATCCTTTTTAGCAAGAGAATAAACTGTTAGCTAATTTCTTTCAACTGATATTTGCTTTTTAGCATAGAAATTGTATTCTTGTAGGCACTGAAATAATAAGAAAGAAATATTTTATGTGTGTGTGTGTATATATTTATTTGTAAGCAGGAAGCTCCACTAATTATTACTCTGAGTTTCATATTTCCAATTTTTGGACCTAGTGAAGGTTGATGCGAGTCAAAGCCGCATATATACCTTGAACCAACATTCATTGCCATCATAAACCTGATATTCAGAGTAACAATTATTACAGTTTCCAATACAATAAATAGAATAAAACTATACAATAGATATTTTCTCTTTCCTTCTTCACGCAATTCTTCTTACCATGTGTTATGAATTATAATATCCTATCATTAATTCCTTTCTACAATAGTAAATAATAGATAAAAATATAGATATCTTATTTTGTATTGGGTATGAAAATGCAGCATAGTGTCAAATGATGTTGATAGATGAATACTGTCCTTACTTAAAATAAAACAAGTCTTAATTGTTGGACAGCAGTGATTAATGGATTAGATGGCAAGCAGAAATAAAGTCTGAATAAAAGCCTTCTTTGAACTGGTTTATGACAAATTTTATTCAAACTTCATTCTAAATGGATACCAAAGTGTTCGAGAGGACCTTACCAAACAACCCAACTGAGGAAGATTATATTTACTGGAAATAGATGCTACACATCTACATAGCAAAAGCAAAAGTTCCAGATGAATTTAAACTAGAGGTACTCTTAGTCCTCTGTGGGGCAAGGACCTACCTCATCTTCAAAGAATCCAAAACCTTCGAGGCAGGAACAGAACGCCTGACTTAAAGTTCATAAAGAAAGGTTCAAACATAATGATGTGCCATAAGCTACAAACTCAAAAACAAAAGAAAATGAGTCTACCGAAGAATTATGTCAAACCTTCAGGCACTAGCCAAGAAGTGTAAAATCCAAGCCCTAACAGCACACTTTGTGGCTGGGCTTCAATCACTATCAATCAGACAAGGGCTTCTCGAGTCATCAGACGATTGCTTAGAAACACTCTATAAACTTGCTCAAACCATGGAGGTAGCCATTGAAGACACTCGTAACCTATCCCAAGGCTCAGCTGGTATCAATCAACCACCCCATCTTGCAGCTGCTAAATCAGCATACTTTTGGCGCAGTGGAGACATCCATAAAAAAAATCAATGCCCGGTGAGAAACTCCACTCGCAAAAGGTGTCAGAAGAAAGGCCACTGGGAGAAAGTCTTCCTCTCAAAAAAGCCACCAAGAAACAAATAAAACTTCCCTAAAACAGCAGCTATCACAGAGCCAGAGAGCGACTCAGAGGAAAACAGTGATGGAACCTTATCATCCATCATTTTAGCAGTAACAAACGGTACAGGACAGCTGGTACCCATTAAAATTAAGGACAACAATACACAAGCCCTTCTTGACACAGTTTCTGACAGGACATTTATAGAAGCAAATCTTGCAGTTTGGGGATTACAATACGATCATACCTGCCCAGAAAAAGTTAACTTGGCCAACAACACAGCACTGAAGATTAAAGCCAAATTCAGCAGCAAATTACAACTGGGAAATAACGCATATAACATTAATTTCCTTGAGGTCAACTACCTTGTAGCTCCAGTCATCATTGGAATTGATATCCTCAGTCAATACTTGGCAGTTACAATTGACTTCAAGGGCACACCCAAACCTGTGTCATTCTGCATGTCCATGTCAAGCCTAAAATGCACCACATTTGAACTACTTCCTGACATATAAAGATCTCTAAGCTCAAACCAATTTCAACAACTTCAAGATGCAGTCCTAGAAATGCAGAGTTTATTAAGCACAAAATAGACAGGTTACTTTCAGAGGACATAATTCAGGAAAGCCATAGTTCCTGGCGAGCTTAATGCTTTGTGACATCTTCCATTGGAAGGAAGAAAAGAATGGTGATTGACTACTCAAATACTATAAATGTCTACACACAGCTGGATGCCTACCCTATCCCCCGGATTGATGATTTTCTAAATGAAATAGCAGCAAACAAGATTTTCAGCAACATAAGATATGACAAATGCTTATCACCAGGTGGAACTCCTACCTGAAGGCTATAAACTGACAACATCCGAAACAGGGGGAAACTGTACGAGTTTAAACGCCTCCCATTTGGTACCAACGCCACAGCAATTTTCCAGCAGGTCATGCCTATCTAGATGACATCATCATAGCTGACAAAGATCATCATGAACATTCTCAGGAGATTTATCCAAGCAGCTGAAATATCTGGTATGACCATCGATAAGAACAAGAGTCAATTCTCTCAGAAGCAAATCAGCTTCCTTGGAAATTCAACAACAAAACCTGACTCTAAAATGTATCAAGCTCTACTGGATATGCTAGAACCAAGAACATTGAGAGAACTAAATCGTATAATAGACATTTTTGCATATTATGCAAAGTGGATACCTAAGTGCTCCAGACTTACCATTCAACTTACAAGAGCCAGAGAGAATATCAACAAAGCAGGACTGCTAGAAGAAGCAAAAACAGCAATCGCATCGCTAAAGACTGCACTGGTAAATGCCATACTTGCTGTTCCACAACTTGGAATACCGCTTACCATCGAAACAGATGCTTCTGACCTAACCTTGGGAGTGAGACTATCACAAGGAAGGCCAGTGGCCTTCTATTCAAGGTCTCATCAAAAAACAGAAAACCACCAATCTATCATTGAGAGAGAAGCCTGCACAATCGTAGAATGTTGCCGCAAATGGTGCCACCTGATACGTTTCCCCATACTGCAACATCATCACCAATCAACGCTTGGTGTTGATGATCTTCAATAAGCAAGGGACATCAAAAATCAAAAATGAAAAACTTATACGTTGGCACTCTCAGACATAAATTACACAATCTCCTATAGACCAGGAATTCAAAACAAAGCAGCAGATGTGCTATCAAGATGTGCAGCAACAAGAGACACAACAACACTAATAACCCTTCACAAACAACTGTGCCACCCAGGAGTGACCCACCTGGGTCACTACTGTAAAGTATGACACCTGCCATTCTCCCTCAATGAAATCTGTGAAATGACACTCACTTGCTCTACATGCAACAAGCTCAAACCCCGCTTCCACAAACCACTTATGGGTCAATAATACAGGCATTGAAACCTTGGGAGCACCTCTCCATTGACTTTGTTGATCCCTTGCCATCAACCACACAATACCATTACTTATTGGTAATAGTCAATGAGTACTCAAGGTACCCATTAGCATACCCCTGCAAAGACATGAGTGCCGAAACAATAATTTCCCACCTGCTCAACCTCTTTTCATTGTTTGGATCACCAAGTTGTATCCAGTCTGATAGAGGAATCCAATTTGATAATAAGAAGCTCCAGAACTTCCTTCATGCTAACGGGACAATAAAAACTAGAACATCTCCCCATCGACCTCAAGGCAATGGCTAATGTGAAAGGACCAACAGTACCCTCAAGAAGACCATAAATCTAGATAAAAGACAATGGTTGACAGTCCTTCTCATGGCACTACCAGCTATGAGAGGACTCCTCTGTACAGCTACCAACACAACTCCTCATGAGTGAATGTTTAAATTTTCAAGATCATCAATAGTGGAAACCATTCTACTCGAATTCCGCCAGAATATCGGAAGCACAATATTGCATCATCGACATCTCAGAAATAAGGGGGATCCACTTGTAGAATACGTTAAATTTTTGGAGACGATTTCTCCCTACTTTGCACACGTACAGTTTGGAAATGGACAGATAGATACAGTGTCAATGCACAATCTCACTTCAGCAGGACAATCTTTCAATCAAGGTAGCAAAGATAACACACAAACAAAACCAGGGCTAACTACACAAACAGAGTTTGATACAGAACAACAAAATCCACAAATAATAAATCAACAAGGAACCAACCCCAACAGTACACCAATAGAAGCAATGTATCAACAAAGAAACAGAGCTCACAGTCCAGCACCTGAAAACCTGAGCAGATTAGCAACTGGCAAAGAGCGCCTGAGTGAGAATAATATGGGTAACTAAACTTGCGAAGAATACCTGAACGAGGATAATATGGGTAACACAACACCAACTATTCAAGGACAAAAAGAGACGAAAAAACTGAGATCAGAATGAATTATTAAAACCCCTTTTTATCTAAAGGACTATACGTTTTGAATGCCTCATGACTAACTTTTCACTCAGCAGGGAAGACTATTATGAATTATAATATCCTATCATTAATTCCTTTCTACAATAGTAAATAATAGATAAAAATATAGATATCTTATTTCATACTGAGTACGAAAATGTGGCATAATGTCAAAAGACGTTGATAGATGGATATGGTCTTTACTTAATATAAAATGTGTCTTAATCATTGGACAGCAGTGATTAATGGATTCTAATCTTGCGTGAGCAGAAACAAAGTTTGAATAAAAGCCTTCTTTGAACTGGTTTATGACACTATGACAAGCATGTGTGTGCATGTTTATGCACACATACAGGGACACACTAATACACAATACAACACACATTTCTGCATACACAGACACATACATATAAATCATGCACAAACAACCCACAGAAGACCATGTGTGCACACGCACACACACACACACACACACACACACACACACACACACACACACACACACAAACCTACTTCTCCACATCCTTCACACACATTAACACATACAGAAACATATCTCACCTCACATTTATTCTCCTACCCCAAAATAGCCTCCCACTTCCAACTCCTGCTCAGTCAATAGCAAATACGACCAACTTTGCCGGTGGCACGTAAAAAGCACCCACAACACTCTCGGAGTGGTTGGTGTTAGGAAGGGCATCCAGCTGTAGAAACTCTGCCAGATCAGATTGGAGTCTGGTGTAGCCATCTGGTTCGCCAGTCCCTAGTCAAATCGTCCAACCCGTGCTAGCATGGAAAGCATACGTTAAATGATGATGATGATGATGATAAGTATAGATTGTTTGAAATGGTGTACAGATTTTATATATTAAGAAAAAAGTAGCCTGAATTTTGGAATTATTTATTAGTGCTTTCAGATGAAAGCACTAATAAATAATTATCCAAAATTCTGACCACCTCTCTCTCTCTCTCTCTCTCTCTCTCTCTCTCTCTCTCTATATATATATATATATATATATATATATATATATATATATATATATATATATATATATATATATATATATATATATATATATATATATAAAGGTTATTGGAGTCAACCAAACCCTAAAGATACAGGCAATACCAAGTAAGTGCTGTATACCAACTAGTTTTGCCCCTGTCGTAGCAACATGAGTGGGGAATATAACATAGGTCGTGTATTAGCGTGTGTATGTATAAAGAAAAGGATGAAGAGACCAATGGCAAAGTTAGAATTATATTTTATGTATAAAGTCTTACAGCTGTTTCAGGGAAAATCCAATGTATCCCTTCATCAGAGATGGTAATAGCAGAAGAATGGATTTTTACATCTATAAGAGGAGATTTGTAGTAAGAAGTGAGAGCGTTGCACAGAAGAAAGAACAAAGAAGAAACAATACTTGGAGTATAGTTCCATGATATATATCCACCTTTGCTACTACAATTATCTCTGGAAAATACCCACAAGGATTCTTTACATGTTTTATGTGTATATAACAAGTCGGACACTAGTTTTTCTATGTTGGTTGTTTATCACAGCAACAGGTCATTGAAATGTGAGATATACTATATCTTTATTTATAATGTTTTCATTGTTTATTAATTAAAAGCTATAATGATAATTTCGTTACTTATAACTTAATTATAAGTATTTATCACTAAGCATAACTCTTAGTTTAGTTTAGTTTAGTTTAGGCTGCGTAAATGTTATGATGTATACATGATAAAACGCTGGGTGAGCATTTATCATGTGCACATATGTTGAAAATATAGATTATATTTTTTTGACCCTTACACATAAAAAAATACAGTTTCATTAATATACAGAAATAAATTCAACAAGTTGAAAGAAACAAGAAGTAAAAGGAATTAAGTTTCTACATTAATTTATTATATACATATTTTTACATTTATAGAAATTTAGAAACAAAGCATTTCATCGTAGAGAATTTACGACTTAAATTTATCATTAACTAGTTTCTCATTCTCACTAATAAGGTTTCACGACAATTCAATATTGTCGGATTTGAGTATTGAACATGGCATATGTATTAGCCTATACTCAAAAGGGTGAGTGTCGTGGACTTGAGTAACATCCAACGATCACTGGAGATTTTGCCGAAAATCAGGGTTTTTATAACTACTCATACACGAATCATAGAACCGTAATCCCGTGAAAGATTTCTTCAACGAAGTTCATAATTCGTATATGGGCAGTAATTTTTAACCAATGAGAAATCAATAATTTCTCATGTTCGGGCAAACGAACTTACGTTCTCTCTCCGCCTCTTATGAGTTTGCTACACATGGATGTTTACCGCTGCAATGGAACTATACTCCAAGTACTGTTTCTTCTTTGTTCTTTCTTCTGCGCAATGCTCTCACTTCTTACTACAAATCTCCTCTTATAGATGTAATAATCCATTCTTCTATTATTACCGTCTCCAATGAAGGGATACATTGGATTTTCCCTGAAACAGCTGTAAGACTTTATACATAAAATATAATTCTAACTTTGCCATTGGTCTCTTTATCCTTTTCTTTCTTTATACATATATATATATATATATATATATATATATATATATACACACACATACACACACAAATATATACATACTAAACACACAGATGTTCAACTACATATATACTTTTCATTTGTTTCAGTTATTAGACTGAAGACATGCAGAGACAGCATTTAAAGTCGATCACATCAATCATAATACTTAGTTTATCATCTTTTGTTGAATGGCTAAAATGATGTAATTCAACATAACCATTTCTTATCCTTTTCATTTGACCCCTGTGTCAGCTCAATCAAGACTAATCTGGAGTTATGCAACAATAGCAATATACATACCAGCATATAAAATCTCTCCTCTCATGGCTCATATGACAGCAGTTTAACAAATAGCTTCCCAGCATCTCACAAAATCTCTCTTCCATACTCATAATGCTTGTTTCAATAACATGCCTTTTTACTCGGAGAATGAATACTAAGATTTTTCCCAAAAGTACTAAGTTTATTTTTAACTGTTTTACTCCATTATTTTCTACCATCCCTTAGTGGAATGACGTTTCTTGTTGGAGCAGATATTATAGCAGGGAATATCTTCTGTTACTAACTCCTTGCAAGTAGGAAGTGTGAATGGAACTTGCTTTTCTCTGTTCTGTCAGCTTTGGTTGTCTTGTTTAGAGGCCCACAACACAATGGTTTCAGTGCGTAATGTTTCAACTCAGATCACATGATCAATAATTCAGCACATTAACCCTACAACCAAAATAACGAATTCACATCATACCAATAAGAAAGCCAGATTCAGTTTGCTAGGAATAGCAACCAAATGTCCTCAAATCACATTTCACCTTCTTCAAAACAGAAAGGATACATTGGATGATGTAAACCACCTTTGATTTCAGGTATGCTCAATTAGAACTGAGCAAGAAGACAACAAAAACAACAATTACTTAACAACAAAATGACAATAGTGCTTTTATAGGCAACTGTGAAGAGAGGGTGGTACTGAGAATGTGAGTTTATAAAGAAATGAAGTTGAAAAGGCATTTGAAGTCTGAAGAACTCCAAGTGCCTTTTCAACTTTATTCTTTTCATACTTCTCATATGAAAGGGACTTATTTTCCTCTGTGTGTGTGTGCATTAAATAAAGGTGATCTTTTCCAGGTGGTGTGACCCTGGTGAAGGTAGGGAGTAAATTATCAAAGACTGAAAATTCAGTTCCAGGTAATAAATAAAGTCTACCACATAAGAACAGGAACAATCTTTCAGACAAGCTTCCACATAGATTTCTCTTCTAAATTTTTCTCATAATTCTTTGGTTAAACTTAGATTATATCTTAAAAGGCAATTGTCTAAGATGTTGCGCAGTGGGACTGAACCCAAAGCCACAATTTAGCAAAGAAAAACTACCCCAAAGTAAAGAAAGAAAAACATAAGCTAAAAAATACTTCATATAATGGTATTACTTCTTACCTTCCGTCACGTAATATCTTGAAACAATTTTTGACACTGAGGTCAACTACTGTTGAACCTTGACGTGACTCGACAGTACTTCCCAATCTACCACCATCACAGACAATGTCCAATTCAGGCCATAAGTTTTCAAATTCCTAGAAAACAATGTAAAACACTGCTGTTATGACGGTATGACATAAAGCTAAACCATTTATTGAAGGGAAACCTAAGGTAATCCCATAAACCGCCCTTCCCCATTTTTTAAATATACTTCTCTACATCTCAGAGTGTGCAGCTTTCAGATTTGTCTTTTACAAATGATATATGGGTGTGTGTGTGTGTATATATATATATATATATATATATATATATATAATCATAAATATATAGGGATTGACAGTAACCTGCTTCTCCAACATACTGAGAATTCAGAAATAGCAGTCAAAGAACTACTGATTTCAAAACTACAAATTATTACTCCAGATTGATAGCGATATTTTTGATACACACAGAACAAAAAACAGTAGAGAAGAATAAAAAAACCACCTGCCTTTAGTTAATTTAGTACGATCGTTTCACAGTTAAGAGTAAAGAATACTCTATTCTGATCTTCAGCTAAATATTCTAATAAATTTGTTAATGTCTAAATAACTCACGTTAATTTTGACCATGTGAACATCAATACCACGTGAGGAAGACGTCAAGAAATTTATCGGCCAGTAAGTTCAAAATCCCTCGCCCTAATGAATTCAATTCAGTGTGCATCAGAAATAGTCCCGCATAGAAAAGAGACCCGTACGAACTTCCTGCGGTTTAACTATTCACCTTAGAGGTATTATTAAAATATAGATATGCAGGACAGGGAATCGTCAATTAGTAATAAAATTAATAATTAACAATTTTGCCGGGTAGCTCAGTATGAAAAAACCTTTTCGGTAAAAAACATTTATAATCATAAATATATAGGGATTGACAGTAACCTGCTTCTCCAACATACTGAGAATTCAGAAATAGCAGTCAAAGAACTACTGATTTCAAAACTACAAATTATTACTCCAGATTGATAGCGATATTTTTGATACACACAGAACAAAAAACAGTAGAGAAGAGTAAAAAAACCACTTGCCTTTAGTTAATTTAGTACGATCGTTTCACAGTTAAGAGTAAAGAATACTCTATTCTGATCTTCAGCTAAATATTCTAATAAATTTGTTAATGTCTAAATAACTCACGTTAATTTTGACCATGTAAACATCAATACCACGTGAGGAAGACGTCAAGAAATTTATCGGCCAGTAAGTTCAAAATCCCTCGCCCTAATGAATTCAATTCAGTGTGCATCAGAAATAGTCCCGCATAGAAAAGAGACCCGTACGAACTTCCTGCGGTTTAACTATTCACCTTAGAGGTATTATTAAAATATAGATATGCAGGGCAGGGAATCGTCAATTAGTAATAAAATTAATATATATATATATATATATATATATATATATATATATGTATGTATGTCTATGTGTGTATGTATTTGTACATATATGTATATATTTATGAATATGGGCATGCACGAGTTTTCTTGCATAAGATAATTAAGAAAATAATCTATGGCAAACACAATTTCTTGCAAAAACCCAGGGCTAATTCAAGGGAAATAACAATCAAAGTATTCTTATAAGCTGCCTCTTGTAATTGGTGTATTTATTTTCAAATTCCATTCAGTCCAGTGAATCTCGTGTTTTTCCTATCCAAAATGGAGACAAGTACCTACACTTCCAAGTGACATACTTGAATAATTGCAAAGACCTCTTCACATGAAAGCATTGGTAGCTTTAAGACCCCAAAAAAGGTGCTCCTCTATGCTGGGAGCTCCTCTATGCTAATGACCTTGCTCTAATTGCTGAGTCACTATCAGAACTAGAGGAAAAGTTTCAGGTGTGAAAGCAAGGATTAGAATCGTAGGGCCTTAGAGTCAACCTAGCTAAAACCAAAGTCCTAATAAGTAAGAAGGTAGACAAACCACAAACCCCTTCAGGTAGTTGGCCCTGCTCAATCTGTAGAAAAGGCGTAGGTAGAAACTCCATAAGATGTACTCAGTGTAAGCTATAGACACCTAAGAGGTGCAGCAATATCAAAGGAAGGCTAACTGGGAAGATAGTTTTTGTACGTGGCAGATGCTCATGAGCAATAAACACTGAAAATATACAGAGAACAACTTCTGCCACATTCCAGGGAGAAAAACTAGACATAGTTGATAGCTTCCATTACCTAGGTGACCAAGTCAGTAGTGGGGGAGGGTGCCTTGAAAGTGTAGCTGCTAGAATAAGAATAGCCTGGGCAAAGTTCAGAGAGCTCTTACCTCTGCTGGTGACAAAAGGCCTCTCGCTTAGAGTACAAGGCAGACTGTATGATGCATGTGTATGAACAGCCATGCTATATGGCAGTGAAACATGGGCCGTGACTGCTGAGGACATGCGTAAGCTCGCAAGGAATGAAGCCAGTATGCTCCGATGGATGTGTAATGTCAGTGTGCATACTCGACAGAGTGTAAGTACTTTGAGAGAAAAGTAGGACCTAAGAAGCATCAGTTGTGGTGTGCAAGAGAGACGATTGCGCTGGTATGGTCATTTGGCAAGAATGAATGAGGATAGCTGTGTGAAAAAGTGCCACAGCCTAGTGGTTGAGGGTACCTGTGGAAGAGGTAGACCCAAGATGACCTGGGATGAGGTGGTGAAGCATGACCTTTGAACATTAGGCCTCACCGAAGCAATGACTAATGACCGAGACCTTTGGAAATATGCTGTGCATGAGAAGACCTGGCAAGACAAGTGGCCTTTACCAGGGGTGTAGCCAGCCCACTTATGCATACCTTTCCTTCTTTGGACACTAAACTCTGCTTGTGAAAACCTGTTGAGGCAATCGAAATCGAACCAAATTTGACGACTGGCACCCATGCCAACCTTCCTTCATTGGACACTAAACTCTGTTTGTGAAGACCTGTTGGGGTAAGTGAAATCGAAAATGAACCAAATTCGATGACTGGCACCCGTGCCAGTGGATCGCTAACAGTTCCATTCGAGCGGGATCACTGCCAGAGCAGCTGTCTGGCTTCCATGCCCATGGCACATAAAAATCACCATTTGAGCGTGATCGTTACCAACGTCACCTTACTGGCACTTGTGCCGGTGGCACGTGAACAAAACATTCGAGCGAGGTCGTTGCCAGTGTCACTGGACTTATTCCTGTGCAGGTGGGATGTAAAAAAAACACCATTTGAGCGTGGCTGTTGCCAGCATCGCCAAACTGACCCTCGTGCCGGTGGCACATAGAAGCACCCACTACACTCTTTGAGTGGTTGGCGTTAGGAAGGACATCCAGCTGTAGAAACTCTGCCAGATCAGATTGGAGCCTGGTGTAGCTATCTGGTTTCACCAGTCCTCAGTCAAATCGTCCAATCCATGCTAGCATGGAAAGCGGACATTAAACGATGAGGATGATGATGATGATGATGATGATATATACACATACACACACACACTGAAAACAGTGTAGAGTTTAATATTTATTATAATTTCATTGGCTCCTTCAAATAATTTGAATAAGCCACTAATCAGTAAAACTTTGAAGTTACTGTCAATGAAATTATAACATATGTATACACACACACACACACACACACACACACACAAAGTAAGTGCTGAAAGGTTCCTGACTTTGGGCAAAAGAAAATACAGAGGATCTGGTTAATTATGATTTTATTCAACATATTCCCCTCTCAGATTCACACACTTATTGCAGCAGTCCTTCTTCAGTTTTTCTAAGCCCTGTAAAAGAACTCAGAATGTCAGGCCTCCAACCATGATACCCTTAAAGCTAGGAACTTTTCAGCACCCCCTCGTATATATGTGTGAGTGTGTGTATCACCCATATTTCCTTAAACTTGAGTTGCAGAAGTCTGAACTTAGAGAAATTGCAAAGTATAACAACTAATTTTCAGACACAGCCTGACATTTTACCCTTATGGAAATTCAAGTCAATTTTAACAATTTTAAAAACTAAAATCACATTTTGCATATTTTTTCTAACCTCACCAGAATCCCCCCACCCTATTTGTTTGTGTGTGCATCAATTCAACAGACTTTGTTGCTCAATGATCTCAGCATATTTGGTACATCTACCTGCTCCTTCTTTATCTCCTCATCACAAATTCAACTGATTTGTTACTATAATCAAGTACTCTTTTCATGTTCTCATATTGTCATGTTCATAGTAATAAGACAACTACTTTCTACTGGCACAGAATATCACTACTTTAATCACAATCTACTGTTTCTTGTTTATCACTACTACTGTAAGCATTAAATACTAAGTCATAGGGTGTATTATTACCCTTATTCAAAATGACTGGCAAAATGACCATCAAATGATAGCAAATGTAGTGCAAAAAGAAGTCATAAAGAGGTTTGATATTGAAGTTTCTCAAACATTTGATGCAGGAATAAAACCTCAGTAACACTGGAACATCTACAGTAAGAACAATATGTGACAATAAAAGTAAAATTAGGTGAAGTAATGAAGCAGCTTCTCATTTAATTGCTCAGATGTTGCTTTTTATACATCTGAAATGAAGTAATGCTTATTATGGAATGACTTTGAGAGGGTAGATTGACAATCAGATAGGATGTAATGATGGTCCATCAAGTGAAAACTAAAAGTTTGTTTGATGATTTGCAGAAAGTACAAGGTACATCTGATATAATATATTTCTTGCTAGTAATAACTAGTTTGAGAAGTTTAAGAGGTGCCTTAATTTTCCACAACATTAAAATGACTAGTGAAGCTGTCAGAGTTGATTTAGAGGTTGCAACTGATCTTGAAGGAGGCTATGTACTAAAACATGTGCATGATGTTGAAAAAAAACTAGTTGTTTTCTGGAAGTGCTAGCCTACTTTTATTTCTAGTGAAGAAAAATCAGTACCAGGCCTTAAAGCAACCAACAATTGTTTGACACTTCTAGTAGGAGGAAATGCTAGTGGTGATGTAAAACTAAAGTGTCAACACGAGTAAAATTTGAAATCAAAGGATCCTAAAGAGCTATACCAAGGTTAATCTTTCAATGATTTTGTTTTCAAATAGGAAGGGTTAAATGATTATGAGACTTTTCAAAGAATGATTTATAAATATTTTTTTCTCTTCATTACAGCTTTTCACCACCCAAAGAACTTACATGAGTTTTCTGATTATATTAGAGTGGAATACTTCTCTCAGAATGCACACACATGTACAATGTGAAAAATATATCAAAGAATGTTTGAAACTTTACTTTTATGGACAATGGACTTTGTTGGTCACTTATGTTAGCACTTGTGAGGGCAATGGGTCCATCAACAGTCCGAGCCAAACCTCGTACGAATGAGTGATCTGGAATACGTATACCAACATAATTTGTATCAGGATTCAAATACTGGTTCAGTTGTTGGGACCGCTGAAACACTAAGGTGACAGGTCCAGGAAGTAAATCATGTAAAAGTGAAGTGGGGACAGTCACATTGCACCATCTGAAACAAAACAAAATAATAATGATAATAATTGTTTCTAATTTAGGCACAAAGCCCACAAATTTGAGAGAAAGGGGTTAGTCAATATCATTGACCCCAATACTAGATTAGTACTTTACTTTATCAAACCTTGGGGAATGAAAAGTAAAATTGATATTGATGGAATTGAACTCAAAGTGTTGGTGCATAAAAACACCAGACATTTTTCCAACACTCCTATGATTTTGCTGGCTTGTCTTAATAATGGTTTCTGATTTAGGTGTAAGACCAAGATTTTAAGGGGAGGGGGTTAGTTGATTCTATCAACCCCAATACTTGACTAAAAGGATGAAAGACAAAGCTGACCCCATCAGGAATTGAACTCAGAATGTAAAAAGCCAGAACAAATGCTGCAAGACATTTTTTCTGATACTCTGATGATTCTGCTAGTTTACTGTTTTTGAATAATAATAAAATTTATTTATGCATGACACAGTATAAATTAGTGGAACTGAAATAAAAATTAAAACATCATAAAGCCTTACTGTGGGTTAAATAAGAATGTATATACAAGCCAATCCAGGAGAAAAATGAGAAATCAAAAAATTTTACAGAATCAAGATTGAATGTGCCTTTTGCACCAATGAGAATCCTGATGATAATTTCTTAATAATAACAAATTCTTCTTATGTAGATGGAAGGCCACAAAACTATAACAGGATGAAAAAAAAAGTATAGTGGATCAAAGTGACACCCAGAACTTGCCCAGTAATTTTTTGTCAAATCCTGAGGGGAAGAAATTCAGACAACCTCCTCTTGGGAGGAGACTGAAACTAAATACAAGATATTTTGTCTGACACTCTACTAATTCTGCTGATCAAAGTCTTCATGAAAATAATAATAATCTTTGGCACATTTTATTAAAGCAAAAGGGATGAGAGAGGCAAAATCACATAAGGGTAAAAGAGGAAAAGTTATAGAAGGGTAAGAGACAAAGTTGTATGATAAAAGAAGCAATCACAGAAGAGTTACAGACAAACTCTAAGAAGGGTGACAAGAAAAGGTTTTTGTTTTGTAGTAGAAAGCAGAGGGTTACATTTTAGAAGGGTCTTTCAAAACTGGTGAGATTGATACTGTTTATGTTCAGCTTGAGCATCTGTCAGAAATACTTTGGAACTGAAGGAATTCCAAATGGTTGCTGTTTTGGGGACATAAAAACCAAATATTACTGAAACAAGAACAACAGAATAGATAAATTCATCATGAACCCAATGGCGTACACAATCACCATCTTCAATGACAAACCAAATGATGAACAAATGAACAAGCTTTTATGTGGCTGACTGATCTGCTAGAAACACCAGTAAAATATTCCTCAAATAACAACCATTTCCAAAGATGCATTCAATAATGTGATCCAAGATAGAGTATGACTAAATAAAAGACAAGATGCTCAGGGATGGGATGCTTCTCTTCATAGATAACAAATAATAAAAACAACAAATCAAATGACTGATAAAAAGAATTCTTACTTGGAAATATCCTTGACATCAGCAATGCTAATGGCAATAGGTTTCAATGGATTGCGCTTCTTTATCTTGTATATACTGTCAACGGCATCATTATTTTGGGCAAGACAAGCAATACCATAGATAGTGTCGGTGGGAACAGCAATCACACCTCCAGACAGCAATTTCTTGGCAGCAATAGTTATTTGAGGCTTCAGGTCTAGAAATATAAGAAAAAGACTTTGCAACTAAAGGGTTCAAAACGTTTTGAAAAATAAATTATAAGCCAGTGAGGATGCCTCTACACAGTGGTTCAACCTATTGGAAATTGCAATCGAATTACCTTTAAATCACACCCTACCAAACCTCAAGCCCACAAATGTGCTATATTTTCACTCTGCTTTTTATATTGCTGCTACAGCTGGCTGTTTTCATGATACTTTCACACAGGCCCACCCAACTCACTTATCTCTTCTTATTCATAGTGTCAGCCAGACTCTGGAATAGCACAAACCATTTCTCCAGTCCTTCTTCAGTTAAATATCATTCTTGTCTGCAGCTGTGAACTTGCGTTTATATATGAAGAACAAATACACCCTCTTGGAGGCCATGAGCACAACACCTTCCTAACCATTATTTAAAAAAATCAAGGATACATCAAGGAAAATTAACCTCAGCAGGATTTGAACTTAGAACATAAAGAGCAAGAAATGCTGCTAGGTCGCACATTTTCAAATATATTTTATCACAGGTCTGTTGAATCAGAGTGGAATGTATGTACTACATTATACAATATGTATATGTCAATAAGATAGTGCAGCTTGATATAACTGTGATTTGGCTGCTATTTCTAGCAGGTTGAGCGACCACATAGTGCTTCCCTTTGATCCTAATTATCCACACACGGCCTCACTTAATTAAGGAAGGGATAAAAATTTAAATTACCATTTTTTTGTTGATACTTATATCCTACCAATGGAGCATGCATGTGGTCTACTGATATTATCATTAAGTGGGGAGGAGTAAAAAAAAAAAAAAAAAAATCAAATTTTCCAACCCATTTTTTTCATAAAAAGATGTTCCCCACCATTTCGAAGGCTGTGGTGAAAAACAATTGGAAAAATCCCCATCAAAACGAATAAATTCCAACTTATGTTGTCTTCTTGATCTGAAACTCCTCTCCCCACCCCCTTGGAAAAAATTTTTCCCCACAAATTTCTTTATAATTCATTTGAAAGGTATTTGTATAAACTTTCATTAAAAGATATCCATTTTCCTGAAAGTTATGAGGTAAAATAATGGATTGTGTGAATTTTCTGAATGTTGTCTCCCCACCCCTTTGGAAAATATTTTCCTCGTAATTTTTTTATATAATCGTAATCTATGCCATTTGAAAGGTATTTCCAAAAAAATTCATGAATATATATCCATTTTCCTGAAAGTTATGAGGGAAAAATTGAATCGTGTGAATTTTCTGAAAGCTCCCCTATTCATTTGCACAAATGTTTTTCATATTCGTTTTCTACACATTTTTTTATAACTATTAGTCTAGGTTTTTTGGGTTTTTTTTGGTTTTGGTGACCGGGTGTTAAACTATCAATATATATTAACCAAAACTTTTTACACAAATTAACAATGTTTGTGACAGCTCTGAGACCAAATATGAGTGACTGCCAAAAAAATTTCAAACAAAAAGGTGTGATTTAAGGGAGATTTAGCTGTTGTTTCTAGCATATCCCATGACTACCTAGTACCTTTCTCACAATTGCATATAGACCTAGAATAAAAAACAAAAAAAATGTGGAAACTAATTCCTGGTTTTATGCATTAAAAACAAATTGTTACATGTAACAAAATAGGCTTTACATAATTGACAAAAAAAGTTTTCTTTCCAAGAACCTGAAAAAACAGGCAACTGATATACCACAGTTACTTTTAATTTGTGTAATTTGAAGATGATTATCACCACAGTTTCAAAGATATGACATCACAAATACAGCCAATTAGGTAAGATTTCAACCAATTCGCTGACCATTCAAATTGTCATCTATATATATATAAAGATGAGAATGTGTCTGTCTTTGTGAATCCCTAAAACTCCCTAGCAACTAAACCCCATTCACCTGGTCTGTTTGGATGATGTGGCTGTGATTGTTTTCGGTTAGGCATAATCTATAACAGCCTTTCTCAACCTGATCATTTCATGTCCCGTTTCGATTGGGGCCTCCGGCTGTATGAAGATTTCCCCCACTCCTGTCAGAAAATGGCTTCAGGAGTTGTGAAGAAAGAATTTGTACGTTGTCTGTTTGTGAGAGCTATTCTATTGGACGTCTGTCTAATCATTAAAAGATTTATTTAATTATGAACATAGAAAGAAATTATACATTAATTGCAATTTTTGTAAGCAGTTTTATCCGTAAAAATTTTATTTGCAGAGAGCAGAAATTGAAAGATATATGAAATGGATGTGTGTGTGTGTGTGTGTGTGTGTGTGTGTGTGTGTGTATGTGAGAGAGAAAGAGGGTAAGAAAGAGAGATAGAGTGAGTGAGTGAGTGAAGTTTTGTGTCATTGACTTATGTTGGCTGACACAGCAAGTACGAAGCTTCTGAGGCGGCAGATGACTGGGGTGATTTGGAAGATGTGAAGAAATGCCGTTTTTTCAGTGAAGCGCTTCTTTGAAGGCAACGTTTCTCGTTTTCCCTTCTGATGCACAAATATATAGACTTTGAGGCCTGCCAACACGGGAGCATCCAACGTAAAGTTGACCGTGGGAGAACACTTGCTCTGTAAGATTTAAACCAACCATCTGCAATGATTGACCCTGTGCCTTATTTATTGTCAGATCGTATCGGAGGGAGTGAGGGACCAGCGGCCGGTCCATTCAAGATGGTTGCCTGTAGAACTCAGGAGTATAATTTTTTAATTATCATGTGCGTGCCGTTACACATTATTGGAGCATCCAAATTCCACAGCAGCATGATAGGCAAGCCAACCTTAAGATGAAGTTCGTGAGGCAGAAGTCCTCCGGGCGTTTGAGAATCAAGGAATTCTGTTGTGAAAAAGGTTGTATCATCCGGGTTTTCATGCGTGTCAATGGACTTGAAGGAGAGTTTTTCTCCAGGAAGCAGATCAAGAAGTTTATTATTGATAGCGTCGACTGTTTTATTGTGAGGCACCAAAATTGCTCTTCCTTGTAGTCAAATTATGTCAAGGCCTTGACATATTTCCTGTGTCCTTATATTTGTGAAGGGGAGACAAGCTTCCCCACCCAGCTTTAGTCTGCATTCAGGGACATGTTTCTGAGTCATTGCTTGTCATCAGCCTGAAGTAGCCGACCAGCTGGTTGAAAAAGCCTGTCTAGCCTTCACAATAATTAGATCATTTCTAATTTTGTAACCAGTGAATGTGTTTTCACTGAAAATATATATATTTGTGAAGGCTAGACAGGCTTTTTCAACCAGCTGGTCGGCTATTTCAGCTTGTTCTTCTGTGCTACTACCACATTTAGTGAGTAATTCTGTTTGTTGTTATTGTTATTTTTTAATGTTGATGATTGTTGTTACTCTTATTGGATTTTGAACCTTTGAACGTCAATTTACGTTATTTTTCGCCTTGCGGGGCGGAAAATAAAAATTAAAAAAATAAAATGTTCTTTTTCTTGCTCTCCTTATAAAGAGATAGAAAATTGTGAACTGTTTTTCTGCGGAAAATTAATTTTTGAACTGTGTTCCTGTCAAAGGAAAAATTAATTTTTTTTCACAAAAACTTTTGTGCATAAACAATGGAGGATGACATGACGTTACGCCTCGATTTTTTGCTCTGTAACGAGGACTTCCCGATTCTGCAGGAAGAAAATGTCCAGTTAGACAAAGTTTTTCAAGGAAACCAACAAGTCAACAAGGAAGAGAAAAAGGCTAATAGTTTTTCTGCTGCTGTAGGCGGACAATTTCAAGACATTGAAATTTCACAAGACAGGTTATTTAAGTACAGAAACTTAATTAAAAGAACAGATAACAAAACCAGACTAATTCCTTCAAAGGAAGTTATGCAAGATTAAGCAGCAAAAACAGTGATATACAAAGTATATAACTGAAAGGAAAAAAAAAATCATGATGATGAAAACGGCCCTGTGTGGGAGAAAATAAAATATGTTGGGAGAGGCCCATGAAACGCGACAATAGAGGCACAATTCAAAAATGCCGAAGTAGCAAAAGAGATATCGACACGAACATTAAAGTCTGACAAAATTATGTTACTACCCACGTACCTTGGCCGGAGAACAGCTAAGATTATAATAGAGGAAATTCCGGCCGGGTATGATGTGTACTGGATGGTAGCAGCACTGATGCAGAAGAACAAATCAACATCTTCTCAATGAAAAAAAGAGAAGCACTTAACTGGAAGGGGCAGACTTTGGAACTCTTGGTCCAAGCTTCGAACGAGACCCTTGAAGCCAGACCAGACAGGATTTTCATAGGGGGGGGGGGACTCAGTGCAAGAATGTCGGTGGAGGGACGGCGGCCCAGATGTTTCAAATGTGGTGAAAAACGCCACGTCTGCTCCGAATGTGAAAAAGTGAAAAGAATGACACAAAAGAAAGTAGAGATCCCTCCCCAACAGGAGAAAAACATACCGGAAAAGGCTCAACACAAAAAAAAAGACACAGTCATAACCATGGAAAACCAAGAGAAAAATAAAATGCCGGAAAATACAACAGAAAAAGAAAAAATGGAGTTTAAGGTGGTAACTAACAAAAGGAAAAAAACCCTTGGCCCAGACTCCCCTCCTCCTTCAAGAAAAAGAAAAGACAAATTGCAAAACACACAAAAAAAAAATACCCCCATCCACTTCCAAATCAAAACCTGCCCCTAAACCTCCACAAAAATACAACAAAAGAATTGTCTCGTACAATTCTAAAAATGAACTGTTGCATGAAATCATCACAAAGAAAAATTATACGGTGTTAGGACCTATCGAAGGAAAACCGCCACACATACATTTGGCAAGAATTAGTGCTGAACATTACGAACAGTTTAAACAACGCTATGTAGACGATATTTATGATGTGAGTCAGTACATAGTTAAAGAAAAAATAGTGTTAACACCAATGGCTACACCGGACAAAGACGAAACAGGAGGAGAGGACGATGAAAGTTGTGAAGCCCCTCTGCAAGATTAAAAGGTAAATGTAACCTCTTTTTATCATGAAAATTAAGTTAGGGTGTGTAAATGTATGTAGCCTGGGGTCGAAATGGAAGAAGATATGCCTCCTAGATGACCTCAGGTCGCGAAAAATAGATATATGTGTTGTGACCGAGTCCAAGCTGAACGGCCCACAGTCGTTCTCGCCTCTTCTGAACGATTATGAGAAATTTATTTCTTCAAGTCAAGGAAGGAGTGGGGGTGTCGTGATACAGTTCAGAAAAAGCTTGGACGTACAGGTAAGTACAGTCTTTCTAGACCCAGAAGGTAAGCTGGTTGTTCTAGATGTGACACACATGAGTAAGCAGTCTTTCAGGTTGGTAGCAGTCTATGCTCCACAAGAGGATAGACAAACAGTTTTCTTTCGAGACCAGGAAAATTTTCTAGTGACGTCGAAAACTTTAGTTTTAACAGGAGACTTTAACACTATTCTCAACGTGCGAGTGGATGGTGGTGGCTCGACTAACAGAAGAGAAAGCCCTGGCCTAAAAAGGCTACTAGCAAGCTATAAACTAGTAGACTGCTACAGACTGGATGAACCGCTCGTTCCACAGTGGACGTGGTCTAATAACGACGGTTCACAAAGGTCTTACTTAGATAGGGTTATCATAAAAGATAGTGATAGAGATATAGTTAGTTGTCCACAATTTCACTGGACCTCTTACATGGATCATAAATTTGTGACATGTAAGATACAGCTAGCTAAGTGTCATAGACAGGGGCCCGGGTACTGGAAGATGAACAAGTCTATTTTGACTAGTAAAGTCTTCCGTACTCGGGTTAAGGAGTTAGTTCAGAGGGCATTATGCAGAGCCATTGTGAACAACAGATGGTGGTGCGCCCTCAAAAGAGCCATTCGTTATATTTAGCAAAGAGCTAAGTGTAGAGGGATCTAGATTAGAAGGGCAATTAACTAAGGAGTTAGAGGAGGCCACAGCACCAGGCTCTGCATCCAGAGTGTTGGTGGTGAGAACGGTATTATTCCGTCACCTCCAAGCCAAACACGAAGGTTATAGAGTCAGGGCTAAGTTATGCGCAGTAGACAGAGAAGGTATTAATGGTGCCGGATGGGCCCGTCGTGTGGAGAGTTGGAGAGGCAGAGAAGCTTCTGTACAGTCTTTAATTGACAAACAGGGGCAATTGATCGAAGGACAGGAGGAGATGCAGAAGGCCTTTCATCAGCATTTCACACAGTTGTTTGGGACAAACGAGGCATTGGACCATGGAGAGCCCTTAAGGGATTTCCTGGCTGACGGACTGCGACTCTCGGGAGGTGAGGCAAGGTGCTGTGAAGGGCCGATCACAGCTGCAGAGGTTGAAGAGGTACTGGCAGAGTGTGCTGGGGACAGGTCGCCAGGACTGGATGGTCTGCTCTATGAGTTTTATAGCAGTATGCCAGACTTGCTCGGACACTTGCTGGCTTGCGTTTACACGAACTGGCAACAGAATGGGAGAATTCCCAGCTCTGTGAGTTGGGGAGTGGTAACACTGGTCAGAAAAGACCCGAGCAAGGGGGACCATATTAGTAATTTCAGGCCCATAACTCTACTAAATGTAGAGTTAAAGATTTTGGCCAAGGTGCTAGCAAAAAGGTTGACAGTTGTCGCGAAGAGGCTTGTCGGGAAGGCGTAAACATGTGCCATCCCTGGCAGGTCGATCCAGGACAATCTTCATCTCTTACACTACACCTTAGACAGGGTGGGTAAAGTTTCCGGTAAAGGTGGGGCACTGGTCCATTTAGACCAAAGTAAGGCCTCCGATAGAGCAGACCATCAGTATCTGGCAGTAGTCCTTGAGGTGGCTGGGCTAGGCCCGGATTTCTACGGTTGGATCAAGGCCATTTATGGTGGCACCAAATCCACGGTTCAGTTGAACGGTTACCTGTTGGAGCTGTTCGAGATCAGGCGTTCAGTCCGTCAAGGGTGCCCCCTGTCTCCACTTCTGTATGTACTGTCTCTTGAGCCATTGCTGCGGAAGTTGGGAAGCACCACTAATGAAATCGGATGTGGTAAAGGTGTCTCGGTGTATGCAGATGACATCACCATCACCGTATCCAAGATGACTCAGCTACCTCGCGTAGTAGAGGCAATCAGAAGATACGAGACGGTGGCAGGGGCAAAAGTTAACAAGGACAAGTCTGTCAGTTTGCAGCTCGGCACCTGGAGCAGCAAGCTGATAATGTCCAGTATTGTAGGACACTGGATGGATGGTCCTGTTAAGTTGCTCGGACTCCCAGACGGAGAAGAATTGGAGTGAGGTGACGGACAGGGTAGAAGCGCTAACCTGGACCTGGTCCAGAAGGGCGCTGTCTTTGAAAGGAAGGGCGGAGGTGATGCAGACGTTTATTGCGTCCATTATCACCTACCGCCTGACCGTTGTCCCTTGCCCCGATTCGTGGCTAAACAAGCTGATTTGAATTCTCTTTCGCTTTTTGTGGAGGGAAAAGCTGCTTGTGAGGCACTCTGTGTGCTGCCAAGAACCGTTAAAGGGTGGCCTACAGATACCGTGGTTGTTGATGGGCAAACATGCACTGAGACTAAGGCATCTCTGGTCTTACCTGGATGGGGGTCAGATGTGGAATTAGCTCGCTGAGGAATTCTTTCCACGACCAGCTTCTCTGGAGGAATTTAAACCCGGTTTGATTAAAAGACAAAAAACGACTGAATGGCAAAAGGAATGCCAGCAGGCACTTGCGCTAATCCACAGGACGGGTAAGGACGGCAGCGGGAATACCACCTCTGCATTTTACAAAGGGTTGGTAGAGTTTAAAAGTTACGATGTTCTAGGAGAGATACTGGGGCTCGATGAGAACCAGCTATCCAACCTGTTTCAGAACACTTTCAGGGAAGGGTATTTGGATAATTAGCAAATATCCCTGACTTGGCAGTGTTTCAGGAATGCATTACCTGTCCACAAGAAATTGTCCAGGCACGGGATTTCAGTGCCACCTGAATGTCGAAGATGCGGGCAGGAGAAGGAAACTGTCCTGTACGCTCTTGTTCAGTGATACCTGAAATAATAAATTATTTCAGGTATCACCTGAAAAGCAAGATAGGGCTGGAGAGAAGGCACCTGTCTAGAAGAGTATATGAGGAAAGATGGAAGGAAGTGGGAAAGAAGTTGGGAGTGAGTGTCCCTACTTAATCTTTCCAGATAAAAAGAAAAAGGTGTAGCCGGTGTACTGATAATAAGGAAAAACTTAATGGAAATTTCCAAGTTATATAAAATTTAGATATATTTTCAACTCAATGTATTTTCTTAAAAATTTTTTTTTTAAATTAACTCGCTAAATGACTCTTTTTAAATGTTTGTAGTGTCCTGTATTGTCCCCTCTATGTAAGATATCATTATCATAATAAAGAGAATTGGTCGGCTACTTCAGGCTGATGACAAGCAATGACTCAGAAACATGTCCCTGAATGCAGACTAAAGCTGGGTGGGGAAGCTTGTCTCCCCTTCACAAATATAAGGAGACAGGAAATGTGTCAAGGCCAACAGGAAGCGGTCCAGCTTCCTAGGGCTAAATAGCAGCAGTATGATTCCTTTAATAGGTCTGTCACATTAAGTTGACAGTAAACAACTGCTTTAAAGTGAAATTATTATCTCACATATATACATATATACAATATATACATATTATGTACATCTGCACATATGTATTTTATATAAATGTATATATATAGATGTATATGTATATATGTATGTGTAGATGTGCATGTAATATGTACACATATATACATGCATACATAAATTTATACATATATATATATATACATATACATACATACACACACACACACATGCAGGTGCAGGTGTGGCAACTTGGTATGTGTCTTCTGCTATAGCCTCAGATCAACCAAAGCCTTGTGAGTGGATTTCATAGACAGAAACTGAAAGAAATCAATCATATATATATATAATATATATATATATATGTAAGCTTATGTATGTCTTTGTCTCTGTGTCTCTCCCTCATTACTGCTTGACAACTGCTGTTGGTTTATTTACATCCCATAACTTACTGGTTTGACAAAAAGAAACTGATAGAATAAGTACCAGGCTTTTCAAAATATAAAAAAAGCACTAAGCAGTGTCTCATATTTTTGTTTGCCCACTCAATTGTATCTATCAATCTATCTTTTTGTGTATATATGTATATATATATATATATATAATACACACACACACACATATATACATGTATGTATATGTGCATATTCATATCTATTATATAAAAGTCAATGTCTTTATGTGTGTTCGTGTGTTACTTTTACATTCGAAAACTACTGCACTGATCCTAATGAAATTTGGAACACAAAATCCAAGCCAAGGGAGAAGAGTAATGCTGTATCATCATCATCATAGTTTAACGTCCACTTTCCATACTGGCATGGGTTGGATGGTTTGACTGAGGACTGGCAAGCCAGATGGCTGCACCAGGCTCCAATCTGATCTGGCAGAGTTTCTACAGCTGGATGCCCTTCCTAACACCAACCACTCTGAGAGTGTAGTGGGTGCTTTTACGTGCCATCAGCACGAAGGTCAGTCAGGCGGTACTGGCAATGGCCATGCTCAAATGGTGTTTTTTATGTGCCACCTGCATAGGAGCAAGTCCAGCAGGACCAAAATTACTGAATGGATCCTTATGATATCTGGAACTTACATCCAATACATCAGGGCAGGTATAATGCAGTATGTTTGGTTTGAATTTGAGATGGCTTAAAGAGGTAGAACCTCCCCCCCCCCATGAAAATTCATAAATTTTCGATGTTGATGAAATTTCAACCATGGGTAATTGACACACATCAAGAAGTATTCCCAAAGTTTCTGCTTCTCATGACGATTCTAAGACCCTCTAATGGGGGCCTTAACTCCCAAATTTTAGTCATTTTTTTTATGATCCAAAACTAGGTCAAAAGTATTGAATGGATCTTTATGAAATCTAGAAATTATATTCTATGCATAAGGGCAGATGTAATGCCGTATATCTTTGAACCTGGGCATAAAGATGAGTAGTATGGGATAAATGTTTCATGATTAGAATTTTTGTTAGGGTGTGTAAAGAGGGAAAGAACCCTCATTAAAATTCTTCATCTGCAATTTTGATGAAATTCGAATCATAGGTATTCCAGTTCATTAGAGAAAATATAAAAGTCTAACTCTTCAATTCCATGTGACACAAGCAATGCTGGGTGTCTCTGCTAGTATTTCCTAAAATATTCATCCAAATTTCACAAATGAGGTAACAAAATCATATGTGGTTAAATTTTACAATATTACCTGAAAATAAAAACAAATAAATAGTGCAACGGGTATAAAAAAAAATGTGTATGAAACGAATATGAAAACAAAAATGCATGCAAAGCAACAAAGGGGGGGACTTTTGGGAAATTCACAAGATCTGAGTTTTTCACTCATAACTTTAAAGAAAATGTTTTTTTTTTTTTTTATTAAATGAAATTTTATATAAATGCCTTTCAAATGGTATAGATGATCATTATAAGAAATTTGTGGGGAAAATCTTTTCTGAGGGGGTGGAGAGAGGACTTTTGGAAAATTCACAAGGTCAGATTTTTTCCCCCATAACTTTGAGGAAAATGGATATCTTTTCATGAAATTTTATATAAATACCTTTCAAATGGCATACATTATGGTTATAAAGAAATTTGGCGGGAAAATCTTTTCTGATGGGGTGGGGAAAGGACTTTCAAAGAAAAAGAAATTCATACATTATTTTTTGCTTGAGTGTAATGGAAAAAAGTTTGAGAGAACTTAGAATCATTTTATATTTTTTATTTGAGTAATAGAAAAGGTTTTTAAAAAGATCCCATGTATCATGGTGAGAGAAACAAATTCATAAATATGGTGTTGAATACAGTTTCACTAAAGAAAAAAGTTAAGGGCAATTTAGCTGTCGTTCTTAGCATATTTCACGACCATCTGATACCTTCCTTATTTGTTTAATATTTTCAGTTAATTATTTTAAATTCTCTCAGTCACCAACAAGCAAGTTAATGGGTGTAGGAAGATCAGTACTGAATGTTTTAAAGTATAAGCCTAGTTTAGGGTAAGAAGAATGTTTTACAGTATAAAAAATGCACCAATGTACCTTTAAGGAGTTATTGGTAAACAACACCAAGAACTGGTATACATTCTTCCATGTCATCAGCTCCAAAAGAAACTTATGAAATCACTGGGCTGGCAGTGAGATGGCCCATATGGAAAATAAGCAAGTGACATATTGTTTCAAGTAGCTAGGTCTCATTCTGGGTCAAATACACTTTTTTAGGCTTCCCCATAAATGCTCAGTATACTGAGTGTGAATAGAAAGGTATGCCATTTGAAAGGTACTTAAATAAAATTTCATTAAAAGATATTTATTTTCCTCAAAGTGACGAGGAAAAAAAATCAGATCTTGTGAATTTTCCAAAAGTCCTCTCCCAACCCTCTCGGAAAAGATCTTCCCTACAAATTTCTTTATAACCATAACGAATGCCATTTGAAAGGTATTTGCAAAGAATTTCATTTAAAAAACCCATTTTCCTAAAAGTTATGAGGGAAAAACTCGGATCTTGTGAATTTTCCGAAAGTCCTCTCCCTACCCACTGCCCGTTGCTTTGTATGCATTCTTGTTTTCATATTCATTTCATACACATTTTTTTTATACCCGTTGCACTATTTTTTTGTTTTGTTTTTGTTTCCCGGTAATATTGTAAACATTAACCCAAAATGTTTCTTTTTGGGCGCTCTCCAAGTAAAAGTAGAGTAGAAATTTTGTCAATCAAATAATTTTATTTATACTTAAATCTTAATAATACTAAAATTCTAGAGATGTTTGTGTGTACCCAAAATATCTCAAAAATAGTATATTTTATCTTAATTGTTCTTGCATATTTATTTTCATACTTACCTTCGGCAGTGCAGTACAAATTTTTGTGATATTTGGACCTCTACTTATTAAACACAATTTTGTCTGTTATTTCATGACGAAAAAATAACATGGCTTCCGTGACGTCAACACAAATAATGAATGTCATGGTGTGTCAATCAACACAAACACGTGTTCACTATCTGTGACATATACTCACAGTCTTCGCTCTCTCTAAGAAAAAAATGTCGACTTTTTAATATACATTTGGAAATATTTTTAACTGAATGTGATTTCAAAAATGTAAGTTGTTTGTATAGTAAGTATTTATATTTTAGCTTTCTTTAAACAGACAATATTTTAATGTTGTTTTTTTATTATTTTCAAGTGAATGGCAATCTTTCACTTTGACTCTTAGAACTGTCATCTGGAATTTGTAAATTTTCATACAAATTTTTTTTTATTTATCTATTTTTGTTTTAAAGTGAAAGAGAGGAAAAAGTGAAATGGACATGTGTGTGAGAGAGAGAAAGAGAGGGAGAGAAAGAGAGGGATAGAAAGAGAAAAAGAGAAAGAGAGAGAGTGAGTAAAGGGGTGTGTTGTCATGTATACATACATCAATACATATGCATACATTTCAAGTAAATAAATAAAAATTTCTTATGGAAATTAACAAACAAAACCAGCTGATCCAGATGACAGTTCTAAAAGTCATTCTTTAGAGTGCATTCAACATATCTCAGGTCCAAAGATTTGGCAGCTATTTCTAGCACACCCTGCTCCCATGTAACAGCTATTTGCTATAAAGGACCCAAAATACCTGTTACGTGGTAGCAGGGCATGCAAGAAATAGCAGCCAAATCTTTGCTTTTCTGGGGAAAGGAGCCGTTTACATGTGATTTCGATGTCACATTCGTTGACAGCATGTGAAATAACCAGGAAAAGAAAAAAAAAAGCCACAGAACAAAACTCCGTTGCTGGGAAACTCAGACTTCCCAGGTGACCCAACAGGTCATGGGTAGTCTAGTATAGACATAAGAATGAGAAGAAAAAACAAAAAACAATTCACCACTTTAGGTTGAAAAGTTTGTGTGCTGGGAAACCTCTCTAATTGCCTTGGGTAATGGAGAGGTTGATGCGCTAGAACAACCAAGTGCTCACACAAGTTTCACCAGTTACCTCTGCTAAGCAAGCAGTCAGTGAATACAGAAATCTTGAGGTCAGTGGTCCAACTTCCCCAAACATCTCCAATGCCACAGGATGGAAAATGTAGTTGACCGACAGATCATGGTACTTCAGAATTTTGCTCTGCTTGGCCGCAGAAGCTGTGAATCTTACCCTGGTTGCAGCATCCAGGATGTGAGAAGAAGTAAAGGAGTCGCTGTGATGTCCCAGACAAGGTGTCTGCCTCTCAACCAGAGGCAGAGGGTGAGACATCAGGTCTTTTCCCATTACATCTGGACAACTCAGGTGGTTCCAAGATAGAGAGGATGTTTGCCCAGGTTGCAAAATTCTTTTTTCCACGAGAGTTCCAGACCCCAGTAATGAACTCATTTGCATACGGCTAATCAGAACTCACCCTGACCTTATTGTCAAGTGAACAAAAGTTGGCATTGAAAATGGTGACCTCCAATTGCCATGTGAATCTTGTATTGAACAACACAAAAGATGAACCTCATTGTGCTGCATGGAGTCGAACGATCAGAAAAATGAAAATGACAGTGCTGACTGCAAGGATATGGAGATTTCAGACTGTGAACACAATGATGTGACAAATCCATGGCTAGAAAGTTTACACTTGCAACACTCTCTTCAAAACCAATTTGATACATGGCAAAATTTTGATACATGCAGTTGCACATCAAAGTCAAGTGCTGAGGATGGAAGTGACCCAATAATCAATGGGCTAAACAAAGCTTTTCTTGCTTTACAACAAAGCTATGTTCAAGACAAAGAATTTCTTGGGGGAACCAGTGAAAAATTCACCAAGAAACTTCTGGAACTAGCTTCTGGAACAGATGCTGCATTAGCTTCCATGCTTCACTGCTTTGGTCGGTACTCTGGTGTAAAGAAACAAAAATTTCTAGTAATAGTGCTGTAGTGAAACCACCTCTCTCACGGTTATTTATGTACAAATGCGAACGTAGCAGGTAACAACTCTTTCCCGCCTTGCTGTGTCATCACCTGACTGACTTTTATTTTCGCGGCATTTGCCTCCAGTCCGTTCGCGCCAGGACACAAACCGACCAACCGTAGCCACTAATAAGGTCACGTGAGAGAGTGTTTTTCTGATGCTCTCTGGAGCCTCCTTGTACCTATAAATAGCCTGCTAGATACGCGCCAGATGGTCGCGGCTTCAGATCTGCTAAGATCTGGTCGTTTGACCACACACGTAACACAGCCAGCCAGTTTCCAGCGATGACATCAACAGCATCGTTCAACTACGTACTACCAGCATCGTCGCCAACGTCAACATGATTTTTCCACATACACAAGCAACCGCAACTTCTCTTCTCAACCCTGTTTGTGTGAATTGTTCACCATGAAATTAACAACCAGAACCTTACCTGCGAAGAACATCTGTATCAAGAATCCAGCCTGGCATCAAAGCCTCAACTACTTAGCTCTGCCTCAACCATAACCTCTTATGTACAGACTCTCTAACTACTGTGTACCTTAACAGAACTGGTATATTCTTATCCGTGTTACTGACTCTTTTCTATCCTCTGTATCTCTTACATTCACATACATATATTTGTACACATACACTATTTTGTTTACATGACGGCCTGTCTTATATTGTGTTTTATTATGTCACATTCACACACACACAGACATACAGTTTAATGCTCCAATAAACCTTACTGTTATTCATCTTTATCGGTTGCGTTTCTATCTTTTCCTTACTGGCACTCCTTCGCATTTCACATGCAAATTCTCTATGTTATAGTATTATAACATATCATTCATATTTTGTGTCGACCGTGTGACGCGTTAAAAGGGAGCCTGTTTTCCATTCATCACCATTTCTCCTTTGGTTCGCACGGTCATTTTATAGTGCGAAATTTTTTTTCCCCACAAAAGAAAATCTCTAGTCTAGATGATTGGTGTGCAACCAACTGCAGCATCCAGGAGAAAGATGGTTGGTGGTGGCAGAAACCGCATTGGTGCTGGCAGACTGTTGAAAGATTGTTTGAAAAGTGTGAAAGGAAAGGTGCCGTTCAGCTCTCAGATTAGGCCTAGATGCAAAACCCAACATAAAATTCGTGAATGTGTTAAAAACAACCAATCTCTTGGTAAAACACACTCTACCAAGTAAACTCAAGATGAAGAACGGTGCTGTAAGTCAACTGATCACCAAGTTATGCCTGATTTTAGAAGGAGACAAGTAATTAGATAGATTTGCATCTATACCTATTATCTAATTTTGTTAGGGCCCAATATGGTAAAGATGTGGATGGGGAAAATGTGGGTAGAGGGTGATGTGCTAGCAACCCTCTTGGTTAATGTTTACAATATTACCCAGAAAACGAAATCAAAAAAAAAAAATAGTGCAATAGGTATAAAACATGTGTAGAAAACGAATCTGAAAACAAAAATATGTGGAAAGCAATGGGGGGGGGGAATTCACAAGATCTGAGTATTTTTCTTCATAACTTTCAGGAAAATAGGTTTTTTTTAATGAAATTTTATATAAATACCTTTCAGACGGTATAGATTACGATTTTAAAGAAATTTGTGGGTAAAATCTTTTCCAAGGGGGTGGGGAGAGGACTTCGTAAAATTCACAAGGTTCAATTATTTTCGCCCAAAACTTTGAGGAAAATGAATATCTTTTAATGAAATTGTATATAAATACCTTTCAAACAGCAGGTATTATGGATGCCTCATGTGCTACAAACCCCTTATTTTTGTTCAGAAAAAAGGCTGGGTGGAAAACCGGAATTATTGGAAAATGGTTTTCATTTTTTCAATGAATGAATTACGGTGACCTAATATGCCACAATCTGCAATCAAGGATTAATATATCAAGTGATTTTTAAGAGGTATGTAAAAGATATTTTGTTTTAATATTATACTTTTACTTGTTTCAAATGGTTTTTATAAGGATTTTGTATCATTCTTTCTCTCTCCTGTCCAGACTTCATTACCACTAATTTTTATAACTTCAGCATTTTCACTTCTTATTCTTTTCAAACTTGTTTGAATTTTCAATCTAATGTAATTGAAAATTCAATCTAATGTAATCCACACTCTAGAAAAGATATTTCTGCAAAATGTTATCTTAAAATATGGGTAAAGAAAGGAGGCTAATACAGTTTCAAACTTCACCTTCAAAAATGCATTTTTTTGAATAAATTTCTTCAGATTCCTAGTTACGGTAAATTGTAAAAATTTAATGAAATTTTAAAGAAAGAAACAGCCCCCGTTTTCTGGACAAAAAAGTGTTTTGTGTCAAACTAGGTCACCGTAATTCATTCATCGAAAAAAAGAAAAACAACATTTTCCAATAATTTCGGTTTTCCACCCACCTTTTTGTCTAAACAAAAATAAGAGGGTTGCAGCACATTGGGCATCCGTAACGTATGCCGTTTGAAAGGTATTTATATAAAATTTCATTTAAAAAAAAAAAAACCATTTTCCTAACGGTTATGAGGGAAAAACTCGAATTTTCCAAAGTTTCTCCCCACCCTCCCAGAAAAGATTTTACCCACAAATTTCTTTATAATTGTAATCTATGCCATTTGAAATGTACTTATATAAAATTTAATCAAAAAAGCCCCACTTTCCTAAAAGTTATGAGGGAAAAACTCGGATCTAATGAATTTTCCGAAGTCCTCTCCCCCACCCCATAGCTTTCTGCACATATTTGTTTTCAGATTCGTTTCTGTTGGGATCTAGTCTTTCTCATTCGCAAAATCAGCCCCCTTAATTTTGCTTAGATTGCTTTCATTTTTGGTTTATCAATACAACTCTGAATTCTGATTACTGATCAACCAATTATTTTATCTTATAAATTAAGGAATCTGATGTTATTTGGAATTAAAGTTGGGAAATTTGGGCAATTTTAGCCAGTCAACAGACAGCATGGCATTAGTAGCTTGTTACCATGACAACAGGATGCTGTGTTGTGGTTCACTTCACTGTTATCTGTGATGCATGTTGTTCAATGTTGATTTTTTACAATTGATTCTTCACACCACGAGATTCTTTTCACCTGTTTTTAATTTTTCTGTGTTAGTATTTTTCTGTGCTTTTTGTGTATATTTTCTTATCATAGTTTACAAATCCAAACATGAAAACGTTACTCAACTTCGGAGATTTGGAGACAGACACCCGCTTTTCACGTACACACACTTATAAATTAATGATGTACATAAATACATGGCAGGTATACATGATACTGAAATGCGCATAAAGTAAACACATGCAGACAAATAGGTTAAACTAAAGTGTTTGACCCGAGCAAAAAACAAAAGAAAAATAGTGTAATAGATGTAAAATAACTTGCCTTAAATGAATAGTTGTCCAATTAGATGAGAGGAATTAGCAGTAAAAATTACCCCTCCCCAAATACCAGCAGAATTCTTAATACCCACTACTAGAAGGACTTTATCTTCTCCACAGGAAAAAATAACGGAGTACCTCATCTCAAAGTTCAAAAAGTTGGCAGATTATTATTATTGTTGCTGTTGTTGTTGTTATTATTATTATTATCATCGTATCAACAACTCCTCAAGAAATAATTTCCATATAGACCCCTCCACAACATACAAAACTGACACACACGCACCCAACAAATTTTAACATATAAACAGCTTTCCAAACGCAACGAATAACGTTCATGCCAGGGATCATGTATGTATGGGAATATTTAAATATACATATATGTATGTATGTACTTATGTGTGAGGGGATAGATATATATGTGTATGTCCTCCTCACATGTGGTGACAGTGACTGTTGACTATTTTGGTGTGCATGTGCAGCCATCTGTGTATGTGTATCTGGACACACATATGTACTCATCTATCTATGCTCTTGTATCCATATATATCTATGTATGGTTATGTATACATGCATAGGCATGTATATTGGAGTTTTTATAACTACTTATATGGTTTTATATACTGTTTGTAGGCTTTTTTATGAGCCTTATATTTTTATATTTTCCTTTTTTATTTTTATTTTTTATTTTTACTTTATTCTTATTTTATATTTGTATTGAATTTTGTAAATCTCTGAAGAGGCCTAGCAAATCATACAGGTACTGCCATTACATCATTTTCATCTATTAATTACTCCGGCATACAAGAGCTATAGAGATAGAATGGGGCATGCCAACACTAGGCTGAAACAGCTGTAAGTTTCTGACCCTTCTCCAATTGCTAAATGTCCTTTATATTTGAAATCAGAATTGTTAATATGACATGGTATGTCATAAGTGTCTATATATTGTGTTCTTTGTCAATTTAGTTATAAAATAAACAGATTAATCAACAGAATACATTGTCTGCAAGTCAATAGGTACCGCATATTCTCCTCCATTTTCTCAATTATATATATATATATATACACACACACATACACACACACACACACACATATATATATACTAGCAGAAGTGCCCAGCGTTGCTCAGGGCTTAATTGTTTTAAAGTACTGTTGATGATTCTACTCAATTATGATTATTGAGGAAAGATTGCTATAAGTTGACGACCAACCAATCGATTTGCAACTGGACAGAAAGCCCTGCCAAGAGCATTGCAACACTCTGAGAAGGGGGTAACAATAGAATGCGAGGTGGCCCTGAAAAGGCTGTTTTATTGTTCTCACAATTGTAACAATGTCTTAGGTAGTCATGTAAGGATGTGTAAAACGTTTGCAAGTGAATACGGCATCTTCCTTTCCCATCAACGGTAGTGGACGTGCTGTTACAAAACTTCATGGTCTATGGAAACAGAATAGATGTCCTATGGTGGGAAGATGAGGATTAATCATGGGTTAGTAAATACGGGTAAGTTTGAAAATATACAACAATAGCATCTACTCACCATATGTCAGATGGGAAAGACTATAGTGGTGCTGAATAGATGAATCAGAACACGTGTCTCGTGAAGCTGTTGTGTAAAATGACCTGTTGCTTTAGAATAGTTTGTATTTGATGTAAAATGTAATGGTGTAAAATATAATGGTGGGAGAGAGGATGTATGTATTTAGTTTTATCGACTGTTTAAGTGTTGTTATTTTATGTAAATTGTAATGGTATGTAAGAGATAGTTACTTCTTCGTGTAATTATTTTTATCCATTTGTTTCATTGATCATTGTTATGATTACATTTGTTGTTGTATGAAATGATATGTTGCTTGGTTTTCAAATAGTATCTTGCGATAATGTTGCTGATGTAGTAAACTGTGATGGTGAGAGAGGAGATAGAAGGGGGAGATGTATCATGCACATTGGATGTAGAAGATGAGGCTGGTGTACTGACGAAGTGAGTGAAATAGAACTGAGCAGAGTGCAGGTGTTGGTGAAGTGTGAAGTAATTGCAGGGAACCGCCTAAAAATGTAAATCTCATAATAAAAGCATTGTTGACTCTTTGAGAGTTGTATGGAATTGAAATACTAAGCTGTCCATCATCCTCTGATGCCTGCCCAATGGGTGTTGGTGAGTAACAACAGGTGACTTTTGATCAGGGTCTGATTTGTAATAAAGTTTTGTAACACTGCGAGAATCAGCGTTTTTACAGCTGATATTTGGGAGTGTCAAGTGCACTGCAATGAATATGAACCTACACCTACTTAGAAATTACTGATGAAAAGTAAGAAATTTAAAAAATTGTTTAAATTAATAAAATTAGGAATCGAAGTAATCCTATAAAACTTCCTTGTATACAATGTTTTTTGTTTTTTCTTGTGGAACGAATGCGAAAGCATCACGCTTGCAATCAACGTAAAGCTGACCATGAGAGAAACACGGCTCCCCTAAATGTATTCCTGTGACAGACAGTGTTTGCCCCTGTGCTTTGTTAATTGACATTGCAAAGCATGGCCTCACTGGGAACTGGGACCTCCGAAATGTGAAAGGTAGGTCTGCTGCTGATGAGAAAAGATGCATTCTGGGTATGAAGACAACGTTGCCTCGACTGCACCGTGATTATCGTGGCCTCAATCAGTTTGGGAGATAAGGACTTAATGATTAAATGTGTGCCATTGCATTGTTTAGGCAAAACCAAATTTCGAATGAGCCATTATGGGGGCACCAACTTTAAGTTTGAGAATGTGTGGGGGTAGTCCAGGGGGCTCAAAGGAATTTAGTACTTCTATTGGATAGTTGATGACGTCCTCAGGGTCAGGAGTTGTATCAATAGACTTATATATATAGCCATCCCCAGGAATGATTTTTAGCATTTGATCATTAATATGGTTAACAGTTGTATTCTTCGGGGCCAGAATAGCCCTTTGGTCAATCCAATCCATATTATGATAATTTGCTTGGAGATCTGGGAAAACTGCATCATGCATCAGTGAGATCAGAAGGCGTATTAACAATGGTATAAAGTGAATCAATGGCAATATTACCTTTTCATCGCAGGGAGTGAGAAAATTCTGCTGATGCTACATCATCTCGCATATGAGCCCGCATGTTAGTGTGAAGTTTGAGAGTCTTCACCAGGGGCCACAATGCAGATGACTTACGACGCGCATGTACTGTATCAGCTCTATTCCTCTTGGGAATAACTGGCAGTGTTTGCCTGAAGTCCCCTGAAAGAAAAAATGTTATGCCTCCCATGGGAACTGTAGAGTCTTTGATGTCTCTCAGAGATCTATCTAGCGCCTCAAGAGCACCTCTGTGGGCCATTGTATATTCATCCCAAACGATAAGCTTGCATCGTCTGAACACTTCTGCCTGATCTGAGCTGTTACTGATGTTGCAAATTGGTGTGTCCGTCTTCGCTAAGTCAAGAGGGAGCTTGAAAGCGGAGTGAGCTATCCTGCCACCTGGCAACAAAGTAGCCGCAATTCCAGATGATGCCACAGCTAAGGCAATGCCTTGTGTTCGCCTAATCTCAGTCAATATTAATTTTGTCACAAAAGTTTTGCCAGTTCCCACAGGAGCGTCGAGGAAGAAAATCCCCCCAGCTTTGTCCCGGACAGAATTAATAACGGAGTTGTAAGTGAACTTCTGTTCTGGAAGGAGCTTTGGCTCATTGTTTGCTATGTACTGGGCAAGTTCGTCAACATTATAACATGTCTCACGCAGCAAATCAGAAGACAGTGTGTTTGGGCGTTCCCGGTTTGTTGAAGGTAGGCCATACACTACCAACGCACTCCCGCCCATATTGAAAACAGTATCTCCGATTTCAAGCAGCGCTCTGTTGTAAATGAGGTCACTGTACTCGACGTCGATTGATGGATTTAGCAAGTGAACCTGATACAGGAAATCTTCAGACATGTAATTTTTGTAGGTCAGCCATAAAGAGACGGGATCACCCAAGTCGCACCATAGGAGTAGAATAGAGAAAAGCGATCTTAGTCTTTTAGGGGATTTTAACAAAACGCCCTCCACCATAGTGGCGACCCATTGTGAATCGTCCTCCAAAAGTCCACGCCTGAAGCAGGCTTCGCGGAAAGTGTCACATAATTCACCGTCAACAGTTCTTATGTCTTGAAAGCTTTGTGGGCCGACAACGTCATGAAGGAGAAGGTGAAGGTGAAAACACTCTCCTTAGACAACTGTTAAACTTGAAACAGAGATGTCCTTGAACATCCTGACCTGACTTCCTACGCACCCAAGTGTTCTTTGACCACACATAGTAGGACGGAACCTGAGAGTATAAAAGTGTTTTGGCAAATGTGTCAATTTGGGAAAGCCTAAAAAAACCAGTCAAAGTTGTTTCTTTTGGATTGACTGCCAATAGAGCAGCAGTCTGTTCAGTAAAATAAGTCTGCTGGCTGTTTTCCAAATGAACTGCTAGTTGTATGATGGCGGTGTTCCTTTGGTGAAGCAGAAACCCGAATATCCGCCAAAAAGCTTTACCACTGCTGATATATCGACCTGCCAAGTAGTGCAATATTTTGTCCATGCTATTGTCCTTTTGAAGGCCGAACATGGCAGCGTCCGAACCCTTGTTAACATATTTACATATGTACTTAATTGATTTTACTGAATGACAGAACTCCACATTTATATGAGCATTGAAAATTTTCATCAGTAATGGACAGTATGGGACCACCCATCTATTATCATCTTGATGACCCTGTAAGGTTATAGTGAATCCCCCATTCTCAGGCCGCCTTCATCTGTACAGTGGATATGCATTGCCAGCAGTCTGGGTCTCATCCACGAAACTCTTTGTGTATCGTTTAGTGCACACATGGTCTTTGTGGCATGAGGAGAATTTTTGAAAACCGGGACCGCACGGACCATGCACCATGTGTGCCTTGACAATGTCGTACAGCTGTCGGTCAACAGTGGGGTTGGGGATTTCTGCTGTGATGATGTCATCTATAAGTGTAGGGTCTATTTTGGTGACCAACCAAACCAAAATGTGTGTGTGTGGCAACTCTCTCTTCTGCCACTCAACAGTATACATGTGACACTTAACAGGGCCAAAAACCTGCCCTTTTTTGATTAAATCAATTAGCCTAATCAGCTTCTGCTTGAAAACCCTGGCAATAAGATCATGCCGATGGCAGTACTGCATAGGTACATAAGTGACAGGTATTTGCATGTATCTGTGTATTTGTATGTAAGTGTATAGGTGGCATTTCATGTGCGGAATAAAAGGTGAAAGTTGTTATAGAAAGAGGAAATGACATTGTGTTACAGGGGAAAATATTTATTTGACTCTCACTCTTTTTCCTTCGTTTCTTTGTCTTTTTTCTTGGATCATTCATAAACGTTCATAAGAGATAGTAGCAATTGAAACGATTTAATTCAGATTCTTTAATCCAATTTGGAAGAGGCTGACCGGTATTTGTATGTATGTGTTTATTTGTATGTATGTGTGTATTTGTACGTATGTATGAGTGTGTATAAAAATGACGCTGTGACCAAAGTGATGGTATTTAGAATGGGTGATAAGAAACAGCAAATAAATAAAAGAAAATGACAGGTATTTGTATGTATGTGTGTATTAATGTGTTTTCTCTCTCTGTATATATATATAGTAGTAAGTAAATGTTTGACTGTCGATCGTATTTGGAAAAGGCTGACTGGTAATTGTATGTATGTGTTTATTTGTATGTATGTGTGTATTTGTAAGTATGTATGTATGAGTGTGTATAAAAAGATTGGTAAATTTTCAGATTAACACCCGCACAATTTTCACTACAGTGTTAGGGTTAGGGGGTTAGGGTAAGGTAGGTAATGGCACGGATATTAATCTCAAGATTTACGAAAAGATTTTCAAAAAAACTCACAGTTTGTAGGGAATAAATGTTTGTCGATTGTATTTGAAAAAGATGTCTCGCTGGTGAAGGACGGAGTTAGAAATGGAAAGTAAACTTACAATTCCCGCCAATTAGAATGAGGTCATTGGTAACCATAGGTACATATATATGTGTGTATTTATGTATGATTGGTAGTGTGTCTGTTTCTTTGACTCTCACTCTTTTCCCTTCGTTTCTTTGTCTTTTTTCTTGGATCGTTCGTAAACGTTCATAAGAGAAAGTAGCAATTGAAACGATTTGTAAGAGGAATAGAAATAGTTAAGTAGATTGTTTTACAGGGTAAAAGTGATTTTGTATGTAGTTTTAGTATCTGTCATTACAGTATCGAAATGTGATTGTTTCAGTTTTGATACTGAAATAGTTTTCTTTTACTGTCAGTGTTTCTCCTTCCTTTCTTTTTATATTTGTTGTTGGATTGTTCGTAAAGGTTCATAAGAGAAAGTAGTTGAAAGGATTTGTATTAGAAACAGGAAATAAGATTTTATTAGAGGGGGGATGTTTACTTGTGTAGTTTTATGGATTATATTCGCTATTAGGAATTATTTTGAGTGAAAAAATAACGCAGTGACCTAACAAATTGTATTTAGAATATTAATTCCGATTCTTTAATCCAAGAAATTTGGAACTGTGTAAATATATGAATTTTAAACATACACACACTCACAGAAAATCTGCCTTTTATAGATAAGATACCACCCAGAAAATCTGCCTTTTATAGATAAGATTAGGAATTATTTTGAGTGAAAAATTGACGCAGTGACCTAACAAATTGTATTTAGAATATTAATTCCGATTCTTTAATCCAAGAAATTTGGAATTGTGTAAATATATGAATTTTAAACATACACACACAGAGAAACTCTGCCTTTCATAGATAAGATACCACCCAGAAAATCTGCCTTTTATAGATAAGATTAGGAATTATTTTGAGTGAAAAATTGACGCAGTGACCTAACAAATTGTATTTAGAATATTAATTCCGATTCTTTAATCCAAGAAATTTGGAATTGTGTAAATATATGAATTTTAAACATACACACACAGAGAAAATCTGCCTTTTATAGATAAGATACCACCCAGAAAATCTGCCTTTTATAGATAAGATTAGGAATTATTTTGAGTGAAAAAATAACGCAGTGACCTAACAAATTGTATTTAGAATATTAATTCCGATTCTTTAATCCAAGAAATTTGGAACTGTGTAAATATATGAATTTTAAACATACACACACTCACAGAAAATCTGCCTTTTATAGATAAGATACCACCCAGAAAATCTGCCTTTTATAGATAAGATTAGGAATTATTTTGAGCGAAAAATTGACGCAGTGACCTAACAAATTGTATTTAGAATATTAATTCCGATTCTTTAATCCAAGAAATTTGGAATTGTGTAAATATATGAATTTTAAACATACACACACACAGAGAAAATCTGCCTTTTATAGATAAGATTAGGAATTATTTTGAGTGAAAAATTCACGCAGTGACCTAACAAATTGTATTTAGAATATTAATTCCGATTCTTTAATCCAAGAAATTTGGAATTGTGTAAATATATGAATTTTAAACATACAGAGACACAGAAAATCTGCCTTTTATAGATAAGATTAGGAATTATTTTGAGTGAAAAATTGACGCAGTGACCTAACAAATTGTATTTAGAATATTAATTCCGATTCTTTAATCCAAGAAATTTGGAATTGTGTAAATATATGAATTTTAAACATACACACACAGAGAAACTCTGCCTTTCATAGATAAGATACCACCCAGAAAATCTGCCTTTTATAGATAAGATTAGGAATTATTTTGAGTGAAAAATTGACGCAGTGACCTAACAAACTGTATTTAGAATATTAATTCCGATTCTTTAATCCAAGAAATTTGGAATTGTGTAAATATATGAATTTTAAACATACACACACAGAGAAAATCTGCCTTTTATAGATAAGATACCACCCAGAAAATCTGCATTTTATAGATAAGATTAGAAATTATTTTGAGTGAAAAATTGACGCAGTGACCTAACAAATTGTATTTAGAATATTAATTCCGATTCTTTAATCCAAGAAATTTGGAATTGTGTAAATATATGAATTTTAAAAATACACACACACGGAGAAAATCTGCCTTTTATAGATAAGATACCACCCAGAAAATCTGCCTTTTATAGATAAGATTAGGAATTATTTTGAGTGAAAAATTGAAGCAGTGACCTAACAAATTGTATTTAGAATATTAATTCCGATTCTTTAATCCAAGAAATTTGGAATTGTGTAAATATATGAATTTTAAACATACACACACAGAGAAAATCTGCCTTTTATAGATAAGATACCACCCAGAAAATCTGCCTTTTATAGATAAGATATATATATTCCTAATCTTATCTATAAAAGGCAGATTTTCTGTGTCTCTGTATGTTTAAAATCCATATATTTACACAATTCCAAATTTCTTGGATTAAAGAATCGGAATTAATATTCTAAATAGAATTTGTTAGGTCACTGAGTCAATTTTTCACTCAAAATAATTCCTAATCTTATCTATAAAAGGCAGATTTTCTGGGTGGTACCTTATCTATAAAAGGCAGATTTTCTGTGTGTGTGTATGTTTAAAAATCATATATTTACACAATTCCAAATTTCTTGGATTAAAGAATCGGAATTAATATTCTAAATACAATTTGTTAGGTCACTGCGTGAATTTTCCACTCAAAATAATTCCTAATCTTATCTATAAAAGGCAGATTTTCTGTGTGTGTGTGTGTGTGTGTGTGTGTGTGCGTGCGTGCGTGCGTGCGTGCGTGCGTGCGTGCGATTTTCACTGATATGTGGCCCAGTTACCACAATCTTCAGAAACTGGGATACATTCATAGTACCGTGAACCATTCACAGAATTTTATTGATCCTGTTAGTGGGGTATGTACGAATAGCGTAGAGGCATTTTGGTCACGAATAAAACGTAGGCTGAAATATAAAAGTGGATCATGCGGTAACATGAAATGGTCACATATTGATGAGGCAATTATTACGATATGAAGTGTGAGAATTCGTGGGAGAACTTTCAAACATTTATTAAGGACATAGCCGAAATATATCCACAGTGATTTCAGAAAGGTGAAGGTTACAGTTTTTTTTTGCTTTCGAATTTGCTTTCTATTTTTTTTTTTTATTTTGTATTTTTCGTTTTCGAATATATGTTCTCTGGTAAAAAGCGTGAAACTCGCAGTTCAACTTTCTGAGTAAATGCAAGATTTGGATTGTCCGCGTTTAGCTGTTATTTCTAGCATATCAAGTTTCGTGGTGGGGACTCCACATGTGATCCTTTTTCTGTTTCAATATAAATTGAAGCCGTTCATTTTCACATCTAAGTTGCGAGAAGGCTACTCGTACGACCTGGACATGTAGAACACAATGTCAAAAACGAAAATCCCCCTCCCCCGTGGGTGGGGGGTGGGGATCTCAAAAAAATATTTTGGGGAGAATCGCATGACCGGGACATATAGAACACATTATCGAAAACGAAAATCGCCTAACTTAAAAAATAAAAAAGTTACAGCCATTTTCCCTCAGTGTCTAATTCCAATGTCCACCATTTTCTTTTTCCTAATCGTCTCAATTTTCGCGTGTAAAACACAAATTCGCAAACATTTTGGCACTGTCATGCTATTAGCCGTCAGAAGTGAAAGTGCTCACTGCTAGTGAAGTATCTGTCTGTCTGCCTGCATGCCTGTTGCTAGCCTGTCGATTCTTTGACTACTGACAGCTAATACCATGACTGGCCGGAGCGAGCTATATGTCTGTCTGTCTGTCTCTCTCTCTATCTCTCACTATCTATCTATCACTCGAAAGTTATTGGAACAAATTTGACACCTATATCCATGCATTTGAAAACACACAGAGTATAAGGGTACTACTAAAGCAGAGTGGTCCCGAATTTTCAACAGAGATAATTTATCAAAATAGAAAACAAATGAAGTTTGAAGTTTAAAAATAATAGGATCGACCACTCACGACTAGCTAGCGCGGACGCGCAAAAGTTCCAAAAAATAAAAAGTTACGAGTGCTTAAACCAGAATTTCGCTGATTTCCCCCCCCCCCCACACGCTCAAGAAAAATAAAAGATAACTTACCTTCTGTAGCATCCAGTTGTATGATTTTTGCCATCTTGTTTACTGGTTTCAGGACTCTACTAATTTTAAATAGGCTACCAAATAATAAACTACAGATTTTCATGAAATTGACAACTGACAAATGTCAAATAGCGAGATTGTGGCTTACACAATACTTTCAACTTGAACTAAGGTGTACGTCTTACAGAGCTAGATATATTTTTAATAACGACTTCAGACACACACACAACAGAACTGTGGCAGGTTATAACCTCTACAAATAGTTTTGTGGAATTAAATTTAATTCCTTGGTTGAAAACTGGAGCCCACGTTGCCCACCGTTTTATAAAACGGTGAAAATTATTACCGTTCTCTCCTTTAAGATTGCAGAGACGAGGCTCCGAAAAAGAAAACAAAATAGTAATGTTTGCCGTGATGAAAGGGAAAAGTCTGATGTTTCGGGAAGATCTTTTCATTGGAGAGAAATATGACGAAATGTCCATCTTCAGAAGTTGATACTTATTCCTTCTCTTCATGGCAAACCAATTTCTTACACTCACAAAATGTTTTAAAGTAAACTTAAACCTGCTTTCAATTTGAAAGCATGACCATGGAGAGGGTGAGATTTTGATGCCGGTTTTTGAAATTTATTTTACATAGAGAATATTTTTTCTTTTTTATAACGTTGATATCTTGAAGTTATTGTTGATGATAGTCTACAACAAAGCTGAGTATCAGGGATCAAGTTGTGGATGTATTAATGTATTAAAAAATAAATGTATAAAAAATTCGGACTGTCCGTATTTTAAATTCTGGTTTAAAATTCGAATGAGTGGAAATTTCGGGAGCTATGGCTGGGGGGTAAAAATTAAAAAAAGAAATAGTGATATTCTATGATATAGTAACAGTGTGACTGTAACCAAGTCGTAGACATATATGACTAAAGACTTTGATATTTAATAATATAGTAGAGAAAGTCGATTATATTGACTATGTTCATTTTATCGAACCGAAAGAATGAAAGGCGAAGTCCGTCCCAGTGGAATCTGAACCCAGAACGTAAAGAGGGACGAAATGCCGGCAACTGTTATTGTTCGGTGTGCTAGCGATTCTGCCATCATGCTTATCTTTAAAATAATAATGAAGTGAAAGTGAATATAACTTTATTTTAAAGATTACAATAATTCCATCAAGCTATTATAACTTTATCCCAGAGATGACACCAATGTCATCATAAGCTTCGAACAATTACAACTGGTCACACGTTAGAATGCTAGCTGAAGTGTTTTGAATGGAAAGTGTTTTATTTATTTTTTTCTTTAGATACCAATTCATGACTAGTTTATTTAGATTCTAGTTTTCTTATGGGTTTCTTTGAGGTTTATTTCTCTCCTTTATTTTCAGTCCGATAAAATGTGGCTTTACACCGTTTCAGACTGGTATTGCTGTCTCCTCTAGTCTTGTCCTTCGTCAGCTCTATTTAAATGATGTTATCTTTCAACCGTTTGTTGTCAACAAATTATACCTTCATCACTTGTCTTCGACGAAAATCCCAACCACATTTAAGCTCCCATTATAGAAAATTACCACCCTACAGACGATGTGTGTCTTCAGTTAAACCTAACGAAAGCTCATCACCTCGCAAAAGTAACTTAGAAACTTTCAGAGAAAAACTCGTGCATGGACCCAACATTGATGACTTCTTATGCAATAATTCAAGTGAAACAATTATTAAACAGAATAATATCTCTGCAGAAATAACCGATGAAATACCTTATTTACATAAATCTCTATTTAAGGGCCAACGACGTAAAGGTTAGTGTATTTATATAATTAGTTAATTGTTGGGCATCCCCACCTGACTTTGTCTCTTAGTAGCTTCCAGAAAAATGGTTATTTTTTTTAGTGAAATTTTCTACAAATACGCCTCAGATGGTGTAGATTCCGATTACATCGGAATTTGTTGTGAAAAATGTTTTTCTTGGGGTGAAAAGAGGAGTTTCGGAAAATTCACACAAGTTGGCTTTGTTTCCTCATAACTTTAAGAAAAATGGGTATTTTTCAATGAAATTTTCTACAAATACCTTCCAGAGTGTGTAAATTACAAATTATATCGGAAATTAGTGCAGAAAGAAAAATAATTGAGCACACACACATTCATACTGATGTATAATGAACCTTCATTGTATTTTCTAGGTGTATGTGATGTGTGTCTATGTATGCACGCAGGACCACCATTTTTTTTTTTCCAAATTAAATTCCAATATAATCGTGGCCTACATACTGTGAAAGTTATTTATAGAAAATTTCATTAAAAAGTACCCATTTTTCGGAAAGTTATGAGTAAACAAAGCCGGCTCGTGTGAATTTCCGAAAATACTTACTCCACTCTCTGAAAAAGAATTTCAGCACATATTTCAATATATCAGAATCTATACCATTTGAAGCATATTTGTAGAAAAATTCGTTAAAATGTATCCATTTTTCTAGAAGTTAGGAGGCAACAAAGTTGGGGTGGGGCGCACATGTGTAGGAATGCCTGCTCTGTTCTGATTGAGCTTATGTATCATACATGCGGCATAGCTACAGGGTTTTACCCCCCAGACTTTGGGAGGTCATAACTTTCAGAAAAATGAATATGTTTTAATGAAATTTTCTATGCAGAAACTAACACAGTGTCGCTTCCCGACGAATTTTAAAATGTTAGCTTTCCGAAATTTTTTTTTTCAATCTTACAAAAACACGAAGATGAAGAATAAACAGAAAAAAGTACACAAATATATTTTACATAGTTGTCGTATACGTCTGTTTTGTTTATAATAACATAAGTTTAGTCACTGTTTCAGTACGTGTTTGTGTTCTTCATTGATCTTATGTGAAAACAAAACCGACGTATACGACAACTATGTAAAATATATTTGTGTACTTTTTCTGTTTATTCTTAATCTTCGTATTTTTGCAAGATTGAAAAAAAAAGTTTCGGAAAGCTAACATTTTAAAATTCTTCGGGAAGCGACACTGTGATAGTTTCTATATTTAACCCTGCGTGTATAGTCCAATTTTTGCTCCTGTTCTCTTCTACTTCTCTACTAGAAACGTTTACTTTGGAATTTACTTCTATTGAGAAAAATAAATCGTGTGCATGTTATTTTTAACGAAAGTTTTCTTATGACGGCTTCTCTTCACTGTCTAGAAATCTACGGATGCACATACGCACATATTAGAGAAAAATGAAACAAATATGAACGACTTGCTCCGAAACACCACCGAGTGGGGAACGCTTCTCAAAAATAACCTGCAGTTGTTTCCTTCAAAATTCCTACATGCTCGAAATGTACATACATCAAGGTATATTTGTAGAAAATTTCACGAATAAATATTAATTTTCCTGTAAGTTAAGAAGAATTTAAGTGAACTCTGTTGGAATTTCCGAAAATTGTCCCCCACCCCCATTCCAAAACGCTTTCACCGGAAATTTTTGTATATTCGGATTTTACATAGTAAATACTATATGCATAGAAAATTTCATTAAAAAATATTCATTTTTCTGAAAGTTATGACCTCCCAAAGTCTGGTGGGTAAAACCCTGTAGTTATGCCCATGCTTCTATTTCTCTCCAGATATATCATGTAGGATTACATCTATTTGTTTTTAAAGATGGTAAGATGTTATTTGAAGGATATTTGGCTGCTATTGCTAGCAAGTCAAGCAACTGCATAGGTATTCAGGCAATCTTTCGATGAAAGGAGCAAATTCATAGATAAATCAGTTGACTTATTTGACATTTGTGCTACTTTTATCGAAAGTTTGCCAAAATGGGGCTGAAATTCATTAATTGGTCAATTACTTTGTTGATGAAAATCTTTATTTATATATTTGATCCTTTATATTGAACACTCAATATTTCATCTACATTCAATACTTTATTTCATGGTGCCATCCATCTTTATTTTATTTTATTTTATATTATATATTGTATATTAAATTATATATTGTATATTCCATATTCTATATCCCACATTGGTTCTGCAGGAATATAAATAAAACATAAAAAACAGACAGTGTTGGAACTCCTTTAAACAAAATAATATATTCCGCTATACACAATCATACAAAAAAAACCCCCTTTTTTTGTATTTATTTTTACTCGCATATATATATATATATATATATATATATATATATATATATATATATATATATATATATATATATATATATACATAAACACACACATCATCATCATCATCGCTTAACGTCCGCTTTCCATGCTATCATGGGTTGGAGGATTTGACTAAGGAATGGCGAATCAGATGGCTGCACCAGGCTCCAGTCTGATCTGGCAGAGTTTCTACAGCTGGATGCCCTTCCTAACGCCAACTACTCCGAGAGTGTAGTGGGTGCTTTTACGTGCCACCGGCACCAGGGCCAGTCAGGCAGTACTGGCAACGACCTCGCTCGAATGTTTTTTCATGTGCCACTAGCACAAGTACCAGTAAGGTGGCGCAGGTAATGATCACGCTTCAATGGTGTTTCTTACGTGCCACCGGCATGGAAACCGGTCAGCTGCTTTGGCAATGATCATACTCAGATGGTGCACTTAGCACTCCACTGGCACGGGTGCCAGTCATCGAATTAGCGAATTTGATTTGATTTCGATTTCACTTGCCTCAACAGGTCTTCGCAAGCAGAGTTTAGTGTCCAATGAAGGAAAGGTACACATAAGTGGGATGGTTACACCCCTGGCATAGGCCACGGCTTATGCTCTCACTTGGCTTGCCGGATTTTCTCATGCACTGCATATTTCCAAAGGTCTCGGTCACAAGTCATTGCCTCGGTGAGGCCTAATGTTCAAGGGTTGTACTTCACCACCTCATCCCAGGTCTTACTGGGCCTACCTCTTCCACAGGTTCCCTCAACCACTAGGGTGTGACACTTTTTCACATAGCTATCCTCATCCATTCTCGCCACATGACCATACCAGCACAGTCGTCTCTCTTGCACACCACAACTGATGCTTCTTAGGTCCAACTTTTCTCTCAAAGTGCTTACACTCTGTCAAGTATGCACACTGACATTACACATCCATCGGAGCATACAGGCTTCATTCCTTGCAGCCCATGTTTCACTGCCATGTAGCATGGCTGTTCATACACATGCGTCTTACAGTCTACCTTTTACTCTGAGTGAGAGGCCCTTTGTTGCCAGCAGAGGTAAGAGCTCTCTGAACTTTGCCCAGGCTATTCTTATTCTAGCAGCTTCGGTTTCAGCGCACCCTCCCCCACTACTAACTTGGTCACCCAGATATCGGAAGCTATCTACTACATCCAGTTTTTCTCCCTGGAATGTGACAGAAGTTGTTTTCTGCACATTTTCAGTGTTTATTGCACCTGAACATCTGCCACATACAAAAATTAACTTCCTAGTTAACCTGCCTTTGATATTGCTGCACCTCTTAATTGTCCATAGCTTACACTGGGTACATCTTATAGAGTTTCTACCTACTCCTTTTCTACAGATCGAGCAGGGCCATCTACCTGAAGGGGTTTGTGTTTTGTCTACCTTCCTACTTATTAGGACTTTGGTTTTAGCTAGGTTGACTCTAAGGCCCTTCGATTCTAATCCTTGCTTCCACACCTGAAACTTCTCTAGTTCTGATAGTGACTCAGCAATTAGTGCAAGGTCATCAGCATAGAGGAGCTCTCAGGGGCATCCTGTCTTGAATTCTGTTATCGCCTGGAGGACTATGTCAAAGGCTTTCTCCATGTCAACGAAAGCCAGGTACAGAGGTTTATCCTTCGCTAGGTATTTCTCCTGAAGCTGTCTTACCAGAAATATAACATCAGTGGTGCTTTTCCCTGGCACGAACCCAAACTGCATCTCATCTAAACTGACTCGCTCCCTAATTAGTTGGGCTATGACCCTCTCCGTGACTTTCATTACCTGATCTAACAACTTGATACCTCTGTAATTATTTGTATCTATAGCGTCACCTTTACCTTTCTGACAGTTGACTATAGTACTGCTACACCAGCCATTGGGTATGGCTCCTTCGTGTATCATCATCATCATCATCGTTTAACGACCGCTTTCCATGCTAGCATGGGTTGGACGATTTGACTGAGGACTGGTGAAACCGGATGGCAACACCAGGCTCCAATCTAATTTGGCAGAGTTTCTACAGCTGGATGCCCTTCCTAACGCCAACCACTCAGAGAGTGTTGTGGGTGCTTTTACGTGTCACCCGCACGAAGGCCAGTCAGGCGGTACTGGCAACGGCCACGCTCAAAATGGTGTCTTTTATGTGCCACCCACACAAGAGCCAGTCCAGGGGCACTGGCAACCATCTCGCTCGAAAATCATATGAAGGCCAGTCAGGCGGTACTGGCAACGGCCACGCTCAAAATGGTGCATCTTATGTGCCACCTGCACAAGAGCCAGTCCAGGGGCACTGGCAACGATCTCACTTGGCTTCCTGGGTCTTCTCACGCACAGCACACTTCCAAAGGTCTCGGTCAGTAGTCATCGCCTCGGTGAGGCCCAATGTTCGAAGGTCTTGCCTCACCACCTCAGCCCAGGTCTTCCTGGGCCTACCTCTTCCACGGGTTCCCTCAACTGTTAGGGTGTGGCACTTTTTCACGCAGCTATCCTCATCCATTCTCACCACATGTCCATACCAGCGCAATCGTCTCTCTTGCACACCACAACTGATGCTTCTTATGTTCAGCTTTTCTCTCAAGATACTTACACTCTGACGGGTATGCACACTGACATTACACATCCAAAGGAGCATACTGGCTTCATTCCTTGCGAACTTACGCATTTCCTCAGCAGTCACAGCCCATGTTTCACTGCCATGTAGCATGGCTGTTCGTACACATGCGTCATACAGTCTGCCTTTTACTCTGAGTGAGAGTCCCTTTGTCGCCAGCAGAGGTAAGAGCTCTCTAAACTTTGCCCAGGCTATTCTTATTCTAGCAGCTACACTTTCAGCGCACCCACCCCCACTACTAACTTAGTCACCCAGATAGCGGAAGCTATCGACTACCTCTAGTTTTTCTCCCTGGAATGAGATAGAAGTTGTTTCCTGTTTGTTTACAGTGTTTATTGCACCTGAACATCTGCCACATACAAAAACTAACTTCCTAGTTAACCTGCCTTTGATATTGCTGCACCTCTTATGTGTCCATAGCTTGCACCGGGTACATCTTATAGAGTTACTACCTACTCCTTTTCTACATACTGATTTTGGTTTTAGCTAGGTTGACTCTAAGGCCCTTCGATTCTAGTCCTTGCTTCCACACCTGAAACTTCTCCTCTAGTTCTGATAGTGACTCCGCAATTAGTGCAAGGTCATCAGCATAGAGGAGCTCCCAGGGGCAACCTGTCTTGAATTATTCTGTGATCGCCTGGAGGACTATGATAAATAGGAGGGGGCTGAGGACGGAACCTTGGTGGACCCCTACCTCTACCTCTACCTGGAATTCATTACTGTACTCATTTCCAACCCTCACCTTACTGGCAGCATCTCTGTACATGGCTCGCACAGCTCTCACTAACCATTCTTCTATCCCAAGTTTCCTCATTGACCACCAGATAAGGGATCGGGGGATCCTGTCAAAAGCTTTCCCCATGTCAACGGAAGCCAGGTACAAAGGTTTATCCTTGGCTAGGTATTTCTCCTGCGGCCGTCTCACTAGAAATATGGCATCAGTGGTGCTTTTACCTGGCACGAACCCAAACTGCATCTCATCCAAATTGATTCGCTCCCTAATTAGTTGGGCTATGACCATCTCCGTAACTTTCATAAACTGATCTAAAAGCTTGATGCCTCTGTAATTATTTGTATCTAAAGCGTCACCTTTACCTTTGTAGCAGTTGACTATGGAGTTGATTTAGCAAAAACCAAAGTCTTAGTAAGAAAGCAGACAAATCACAAGTCCCTTCAGGGAGATGGCCCTGCTCAATATGTAAGAAGTGTGTTGATAGAAACTCCATACATTGTACCCAGTGCAAGCTTTGGACACATAAGAGGTGCAACAGTATCACAGGAAGGTTAACGGAGAAAATAGACTTTGTGTGTGGCAAATGTGCAGGTACAATAAACACTAAAAATGCACAGACGACAGACTCCCTCATATGCTTGGGGAGATCAGAAGAAGTAATAGAAAGCTTCTGTTACCTAGGCGATCAACTTAGCAGTGGAGGAGGAAGTTCTAATATTGTAGTTGCTAGAATAAGAACAGACTGGGCAAAATTCAAAGAATACTCCCTCAGAGTGAAAGACAGATTGTGTGATGCCTGTGTACAGCTATGCTACATGGCAGTGAAACATGGGCTTTGACTATAGAGGATTTGTGAAAGCTTGAAAGAAATGAAGCTAACATGCTCTGCTGGATGGGTAATGTCAGTGTGCATGCATGACAGAGTGTAAATGGTTTAATAAGAAAACTGTAAGAGGCATCAGATATTATGTGCAAGAGAGAAGACTGTTGGTCAAGTGATGCCTATGGATGAGAACAGCTGCTTAAAGAAGTGCCAAACTTCAATTGAGAGAATTTGTGGAAGGAGTAGACCCAGGAAGACATGAGACAAAGTGGTGAGAAAGGATCTTTGAATGCTAGGCCTCACTGAGAAAATAAAGGACCAAGGGTTGTGGCGATTTGCTGTGCTTGAGAAGACATGCCAAGCTAAATAAAATCACTGTCATCCATACATACGGGCTAGTCCTTTACAGGTGCTGGTGCCACATAAAAAGCACTCCTGCTGGTGTTTCATAAATGCCCCTGAGCCAGTGCCACAAAAAGCACCCAGCACACTCTGTCAAATAGTTGGCATTAGGAAGGGCATTCAGCTGTAGAAGCCATGCCACAACATACAATTGGAGTTTAGACAGCTCCATGTCAAACCGTCCAATCCATGTGACACTATACCATGCTGCCTCTACAAAAAGGGGTGGCATTAAATCTGTCTAATTCTATCGTTGTTCTCTTACACTTTTCTACTCACTCCCTATGCTATTGAACCAGTGTTTATTCTGTCCCTATTGTAAATCACTCTACCTCCCACTCCCTTCAACATACCTATGTATGAAAGATAACATCAGATCTGTTCATATCTCCTACACACTATCATCATCTTTTCTATGCTACCAGCCTTCACTCACTCTCCTTTAAGTCAATCATTTTGACATCCATTACTCTCTATTGCTCTTGTTCTCTCTCTCTCTCTCTCTCTCTCTCTCTCTCTCTCTCTCTCTCCCATTACTTCTACTATCATCTCATCCAATCACTCTTTCTCCTATCATACTTTTACTCCTTTTATGCATTCAAGCTGGCCCTTCTGTCATCACTTGTTTGTTCTGCTGGACAAATGGAAACAAAGTAGAATAATGAGAACTTCTAGGCTTTGTGAGGCATAGGGCAATCTCATTCATGCTTGTGCCACAACAAAATCTACAGAGTACATTTCGCAAGTTGTTTGGTGAATAATTGGAGATAACAGAATCAAAAGGACCCTTTAGTCTGGTTGAGAATGTGACAACCTCTTGAGTATTATGCCACAATGCAACAGAATATTACTCCTAGTACACTTTGTAAAGTAGAGATAAGAAGGGTATGCAGCCACAGAAACCTTACCAAAAATGGTGATAAGGGTTCTTGAATCCATCTAGAGGGAAAGAGGCTAATAATTCCATATATGAACCAACTCAGACTGGTGACGACCCATCCAACCTAGGCCAGCAATGAAATTAGACATAAATTGAAAATGATAATTTAAATGTTTGTGTGTGCGCATCTATAGTATATTCCTATGATGTATTAACTCTCTTAGTTTTGATTTTGTCCTTGCAGTTTATCTTGAAACCTATGGTTGTCAGATGAATGTTAATGATACAGAAATTGTCTGGTCAATATTGAAGAAGGAGGATTTTGAAAGAAGTCTTGATATCAAAGATGTAAGTCTAATGTTTTTTTTTTTTCTTCTCTCTTTTAATGGCATCTAAAAATGCATCCGTACATAAATTATTGTCTGTTTAAGCTTAAATCACACAAATTTCATGAAAAAGACTCTTGATAGTTATTGAATATTAAACTGATTGAAATTTTATGTTGATATCAATTTTGTAAATATCTATATAATAAAAGTGAAATTGTGTCTGTCCATTGTGTCTGTATCTCAGTCTACATTTGCTCTGCATAGACATATTATACCTTTTTGGAATCAACATGATCCCAGGATTGAAAATCTGCCTTTTTTGGGGGGTTCTTGAACATCCAGCCTTGGGATCTGATTTAAAAGCATTTGGGTTGCTATTTTTAGCAGGTAAAGCAACCACAAGAGGTTTCAGTGCCATATTATTACTGAAATAGGTGAACAAGAGTTACTTCTCTAAGCTTAAAAGTTTTACTAAGGAATTTAGCGATTCTTTTATCACTTACTGTTACTGTATATTGTAAAATGTGAGCAGGATAAATATTCGAACAGTCCATAAATAGTTACTTAGTTTTAGAGTGTTTCTTTCTTCAATATTGCCCACATGGAGGAGTTGAGCTCTGACAGTAACATGACAAATTATGTTTGACTTTCTTGGAGGCTTGGCTAGGACTGATTAAAATTTTCTGCGACTTTGTAATAGGCAGCAATGTGTATCTGTGCGCGAGGTTGACTACACTACCAAATCATGCAGAGATGGATAACAGTTCCACCAAGAGGAAATAGTGCTCCTACAACCCTTTAACATTCAGATTTCTTTGTCAAACGTATTACTTATTTATTTACGTTGTTTTGAATTAATTACACAATATCCTGTAGCTTCAAAATTTCAGTAGTACATTTGTATGTTTTTAGAATAACATTGTAGGGTAAGTGTGAGAGATTGGATCTGGTCAGTTTTTAACATAATACAGATTGAATATTTGGGCCAGATATGGACAGATTAAATGCTAAAGGGTTAATCACTGATTGGTATTAGAAACATTGTGATGATCCCTGGATAAATAAATAATCAATCTATAATGCTTTATGACTCCTTCTCAAAATGAAATTAGTTTTATGGATCCTTAAGGTTGGTAATCCTTATGGTACTCATGCACTAGCACACACACACACACAGAGGCACACAAACATACACATCTCACACTCTTCCTTGGTAGTATCAAAAAGTTCCCGGACTAGTTATATTTAATAAAAGATAACTTATTTATCTAAGTTTTAACACCATCTCCTTCAAAATAGTCACCTTGCACAGCAATACACCTGTCCCAGCATTCCTGTTACGTTTGAAATCTGGCCTGAGAGTCAATTTTTGTTAGCAAGGTGAGGACCTGCTACAATATGCTCTTGATCTTGACAATGGTGTTAAAACGGTGACCTTTGAGCTGCATTTTCATCTTGGGGAAAAGATAGAAGTCTGCAGGTGCTAAATCTGGGGAATAAGGTGGGTGCGGAAGTGATACCATGTTGTTTTTGGCAAGAAACTCACGAGGGAGGAGAGCTTGGTGACAGGGTGCATTGTCATCGTGAAGAATTGGATTCTTCACGCTCCACAGATTTGGTCACTTTCACTGAATGCCCTGCTTCAAAACACTGCAGTTGAACTCTTGATTGATGGTCTGGCCCTGGGGTACAAATTCTCAATGCACAATACAGTGGATATTGAAAAATATGATGAGCATGCTCTTGATTGAGCTGCAGCTCTGTTGTGCACCTGTGCCACTCAAAACATTTCACACAACCCATTTCCTCATTGTTGTAAGCTTACCAAAGCATGCTCAATGTCTCTGTAGCTGACTTTCCAAGTTTAACACAAAATTTCATGTTGGCTCTTTATTCCAACTTCCTGTCCATGACAAAAATCACAAATAACAGCATACACATGATCACAAAAGCACAAATTTCACAACTTGCAAAATAAACACAGCAATGTCACTTGGCACACTGCCTCATGAAGGTCACTGTGCATGCAACTATGTGCTGCCATCTGTTGGCATGCTGCAAAACTAGTCTGGGAATTTTTTGATACCACCTCATATGTATTTATATTTATTTTCTGTATCTATTTTTGCCATCAGTGTGATGTAGCATTCCTGATGACCTGTTCTATTCGAGAGGGAGCTGAAACTAAGATATGGAAACGTCTAGAATACTTGAACTTCTTAAAGAAGAAAAGAAAAAAAAATTCTATGAAAATTGGAATTTTAGGTATGTTGCAAAAAAAAAAAATTTATCCACTGTAAGTGAATTTTGAAAATATTTGATATAATGTGACTATGTAAGATGGAAAGTTTGAATTGTTGCTCAAGATATTGAACTGTGAGAATAAATTATGAGGGTAAGTTGAAAATTATATGCACTCTTGTTTCTGTAATTCATTAAAACAAAAGCTGGGGTTGAACAAATACATAATTTTTCAACATAGTCTCCTTGCTTTTCGACAGACTTCTTCCAGTGGTCCAACAAGCTTGCTTATTCCATCGGAGAAAGTTTATGGCTGGTCATGCAGCCATTTATGCACCACTTCCTGTGTTTCTTTGTCCATAGCAAATCAACAACCTTGTAAAGGATGTCTGAGCAGTCCAAAGAGGTGATAGTCAAATGGGGTGGGATCTGGACTGTATGAAGGATGTTTCAGTAACTCAGTTTTCCAATGATTTCAACAGTCAGTGGCTGTATGTGGACATGCGTTGTTGTGCAGCCACAACACTTGCTTTGACAATAAACCTCATTGTTTGGTGTGAATTTCTGGTTTGAGTTTGTTGACCAGCATTTCATTGTAGCCTACATTGGTGACTGTAGACTCCTTTTCCAGATAATGGTCCAGTATAGGTCCTTTGCACCCCACAAAACGGTTAGCATCACTTTTTCTGCAGAAGTTTAGTCTTGAATTTCTTTTTTGCTGGCAATTCCAAGTGTTTCCACTTCATACTCTCCCTTTTGGATTCTGGCTCAGTGATGGACCTAGGTCTCAACTCCTAAAACAATTCTCTCCAAAAAAGCTTTGTTTTCATCATTGTAGTGGTCAAATAGGTATTGACAGATTTCCATGCAATTGTATTCATGCACTTCAGTAAGCTCTTTTGGTACCTGTCTCTCACAGACTTCATGAAAGTGAAGCTTGTGAATGATTTTGTATACAAGACCATGACTAATTTGCAGTGAACATACTATCTCATTGATGGTCATTTGTCGATCTAGCAGAACCTTCTCTTAAGCTTGCTGAATCTTCACGTCAGTGGTGGATGTTCATGGGTGCCCTGCTCCCTTTTTTGTGCTTCACATTTGTCTGTCCATTTTAAAACTTCTTGATCCACTCATACACACTGCTATACAGTAGAGCACTCCCCATATTGAACTGAAAGCCTGCAATCAATTTCAGTCCCTGACACACCTTCAGACCAGAAAAATTAGATCGCTGATCTCTGTTCTTCCTTGGTGCACACTGTCAGCAGAGCAACTACATTTACAGTGTAACACAAAGAAAAGAAACTGGAGCAATCAAGGTCAAACCTCAATTACATAGTCACAAAAGTACCACTTTTTAGCACATAAGCACTGAAGGAGGCAGTGCAGCCAACTTTAAGAAAGTTTTGGTGAAAGTATGGATAATTTTTTATTTCCCTTTGTATATAGTTTCTTACAAATTATGAGTTTAATGTTTAAATAGGGATGAAGGTCATGGACATATGGGCACATGATGGTAGCTAATAGAGGTAAAAACAGATCATGAGGGTATAGCTATGTGCATAGTAGCTAGAATAGAAGTAGGTTATGGTGGTATGAATATGTGATGTAGTCAACAGTAGCTAGAATAGGGTTGTCATGACTTGTGATGATAATGAGTGGTAGCTAAAGTTGATGTAGGTTATGTTGCTACGTAGATATGATGCTAACAGATAGTAACTACAACAAAGATAGGTCATGGTGGCATGGTCATGTCATACTTACAAGTGATAGCTAAATCAGTGGTGTAGACTCTAGAGGAGAAGTAGAGTATGATATGAGCTTGAATGGTAAGTGTAAAGTAAAGACAGTACTTAATGGTGCGACTTTGTAATGGGAGATGATTGTAGATAAAATAGAAATATGTTGTGATGACATCAGTAAGACATAAATGGTAAAAACTGTTTACTAGTGGTTTTGATACAGAAAGTTAGTGGATGGTATCATATTAATATTAATGTTTGATGATGGTAAGATAATGAGATTTAACTCAGCATTTCAATGCAAGGTTCTATGTTATAGGATGTATGGCAGAGCGGCTGAAAACCAAGATCCTGGAACAAAGCAAGGCAGTTGATATTGTTTGTGGTCCTGATGCATATCGAGATCTCCCTCACCTTTTGGCTGTTTCCCATGAAGGGCAGACTGCAGGTAAGTAAGACTGCTATCAATTATTCTTCGATGGGCTTCTTTCACTTTCCATCTACTAAGTCCACTACTACATCTCTTGCTGACCTGAGGCTATAGCAGAAGACACTTGCTAAATATATATGCATGGTGATGGAAGGGGTGTATCTTTTTGTCTTGACATTGTGTGATAGTTGTAAACAAATGTCTATGTCATACAACCAGTATCATTTGATTCTAATCTTCTATGAAAACATATTCAGCTTTTAGGAAATATTACCTTGTTTAGAAACATAAGGGTTGGGGTAGGAAAATGACATCTGGCTGTAGAAAATCTACTTCAACAGATTCTGTCAGACCTATGTAAGCATGGAAAAGTGAACACACACACACACACACCCACACCAGTATTATCTGGTAAATTACTGCTTGATAAGTGTTTTGTTTCAAAGCTAAACCATACGATAGAATATGTCTGTAGATTTCCAGTGAACACCATATGTATAGATAGATGTAAACAGCTTATTGGGCAGGAAATAACAATGTTATCCAGATTAGTTCCACACTTGTGGTGGGATCTCATCAGCAACTGCATACCCTATTGGTAGAGACATTGTATTTTAGACAAATGTCCCCAAATAACATAGGCATTGTATGTATATTAGAAACTACTATTAATTATTATGACACTAAACTGACAAAAACCAGGTAGTAATAAACTAAATGTTGAAGTCCATAAAATAAGTACCAGTAGCATACTCTAGGATCAATGCATTTCACTGTTATAGCCTCCAAAAATTCATCACCTTGTGCCAATGCTTGAAATTTAATGATTAAAGAAACCAAAATTGATTTTGTAGCATTTGGGAAACTGAAAATTTGATTTAATTTTCTGTTTTATTTTTAGTGAATGTTCTATTGTCTTTGGAAGAAACTTATGCTGATATCATGCCAGTTCATATTAATAACACCAGTAAATCTGCTTTTGTGTGAGTTTAATGTTTTTATTTAAAGTAATATATCTTCTTTGATTAACAGTGTTCCTTTTGATGTCTACAAACTTCACTGTATTACTTTTTCTGACATAGACCTTGTCTTTTATTTAGTTGTTTTGATTGTAAGGATATTGTAAGAATATTGACCACAGCAGTGGTTTTCAAACATTTTGTATTGAACTGGAGATCAAAATTACTGTTGTACTTTGCATTGGAAGTTGTTTTAAAATAAAATTGTTTTTAAGTTTAAAAGCAATTGAAGATATAGAGACAGGGAAAGTGCCTGGTTCATCAAGAATCTCTGCTGAAATGCTTAAAATATCTGGCAGAGTGGTACATGGCCTAGTCAACCGTACAGTTAATCAGGTTGTCCAAGAATGGGTCATAGCCAATGACTGGTGTAGCAGCATTATAGTCAACTGCTACAAAGTTAAAGATGATGTCTTAGACAGAAATAATAACTGAGGTATCAAATTGATGAAACAGGTCATGAAAGTTACTGAAACTATTAACTAATTAAGAACATTAATCTGTATGAGATGCAATTTGGTTTTGTGCCAAGAAAAAGCACTTCTGATATTATCTTCTTTGTAAGGCAACTGCAGTAGAAGCATTTAGTAATAAATAAATCTCTGTATTTGGTATCAGTTGACATGGAGAAAGCCTTTCACAGGGCTCCTCCTTCCATCATTTGGTGGTCAATACAGAAGGTAGGGGTAGATGAGAACTGTCCAAGCTATGTACAAGTGAAAGTCAGCAATGAGTTTAGTGTGTTAGTAGGAGTTCACCAAGGATTGGCTCTCAACCTTCTCTTGTTCATCGTAATCTTCCAGGCCATGACAGAAGAATTCAAGATTGGCTGCCCTTGAAGCTCCTTCATGCTGATGACCTTGTTCGTATTGTTGAATCTCTACTAGAATTAGATAAGAAATTTCAGGGGATGAAGGGAGGTCTGAAATTAAAGGGCCTTAGAATTAATTTAGTGAAGACCAAAGTCATAGTAAGTAGGAAAACAAACAAATCACTGATCCTTTCAAGGAGATAGGGCTGCTTGATATGTAGGAAAGTTGTTGGTAGAAACTCCATACAGTATATCCAATGCAAGATATGGAGCCATGAGAGGTGCAGTGCTATCACAGGAAGGTTAACTGAAAAAGTAGTCTTTATGTATGCAGATATGCAGGTACAACAATCACTAGAAATGTATGGAAAATAGACTCCCTTAGAAGTAGTAGATAGTTCTTTGTTATTTAGGCAACAAAGTGGTGGAGGAAGCTCTGAAGGCATAGTTGCTAAAATAAGAACCATCTGTACAAAGTTCAGAGAGCTGCTACCTTTGTTGGTAATAAAGGGCCTCTCCCTCTGAGTGAAAAGCAGATTGCATGATTGTATGGACAGCTATGCTACATGGCAGTGAAAAAATGGGCTATGACAACAGAGGACATTTGAAAGCTTGAAAGAAATGAAGCCAGCATGCTCTCCTGGATGTCAGTGTGCATGTATGATAAAGCATAAATGTCTTATGAAAAAAAAAATGCATGTAAGAGGCATCTGGTATGGTCAGGTAAAGCTTATGGATGAGGATAGCTGCATAAAGAAGTGCTGATCACTGATTGTAGAGGGAACCTGTTGAAGAGGAAGACTTGGGATGAAGTAGTGAGAGATGATCTTCAGATGTTGAGCCTCACTGAGATGACAAATGACTGAGACATCTGGTAATTTACTGTGCTTAAGAAGACGCCCAGCTAAATAAAATCATGGCCATACAGGCATGTCCTTTACATCTATGCCCCCACCCACTCAAATACACACAATCTCTGTCTCCCTGTGTCAGAACTCTCTACAACCCATCTTCCCATCATCTGCCTTCTCTCACCCACGATCACTACTCGCTGCATGCCTTCCACTCTCCCTCATGTACCTACCTGCATATAATCACTCTCAATGTCCTGGCACACCTACCTGAGCCCCCTGAGCCACTCTTATACCTCCTGCTATCACTTGCTACAGTCACCTCTGCTTCATCTCTATCTCCTCTCACACTCTTATGAAACATCTACCTTCATAAGAGTGTGAGGGGAGATAGTTAGAGATGAGGCAGAGGTGACTGTAGCAAGTGATAGCAGGAGGTATAAGAGTGGCTCAGGAGGCTAAGGTAGGTATGTCAGGACATTTTGTAACCATAACAATATATTGTTATGGTTACAAAAAAGGAAAAACAGCAAATATAACAAACAAGTCCATATGTATTCAGAAAGAAATATTGCAAAAACTCACATGAAAGTGCAGTGCTAGTATAGTATGCAGTCTATGACAGTGTCAAATAGGGTTATCTATCTTATCTTTCAGATATTTCAGAGATAAAACACTTCATACATTATAAAGGAATTACACAAATAAGAAAAATTGAATCTTATATTATCTCATATGATAAAGAACTGTTAGAGTCACTGCTGTGGTGATGGGTATAGCCATGACAAAGAAAAATATTAGTTCTAAAACCTCACTCAGGCTCAGTTTGCAGTTTAATTTGTTGTTAATGTCTGTATTATGGAAAAATTGGTTTCCTTTACAAACTGAATGTGAAGTTTGACACCCCTTTTGAGGACAACAAAGTACAAGCCTGAATTGTCCACCTCTGTCACACTTTCATTTTTCCTGCATGACAGCACCACATCAATGGCAGGGATCTGCTTCTTGTTGCGTATCCAGCAGATTGTAATCTTTTAAAAATGTGACTGCTGTTTCCTCTATGAAGATGACACATATATAAAAATCTTTTGGTAACATTTCAATGTAAGGTAAACCGCAAGTGGAAAGGTGAGGTAATATCTTGGTTATACTGTTTGACAACATAGTAGACTATACTAGCACTGACAGTGCAAAGGCTGTTATAACACTCTAGAGTTCACAGCACAAAGCTGTCACAACACATCAGAGTTCAAATCAGTCCTTGTTGATTAAATATCCAGTGTTTGGAGAGAAGTCGTCAATTTCCTTGGTTTATTGTGAATCCTCAAAATCAATCAAAACAAAAGGGAGGTCACTTTTTCTACCTTCTGGTGTTGTTTTCTGTTGGTAGTAACAGTAAGTAGATAGAAGGAAGGAAGGAAGACGGAATGATACTTCATTCTGCCTGTCATTTCAGCAGCAGTGGAGAAAGACAGAATGACACTTGTCATTCTAAAGTGAGCTAGTGAAAGTATCATAGACATCTTCTGATCGTAGTCATTTTATCTCGTCAACTTCTTTCACAGAACTGCCTTTGGCTTATGGAATTTTATTATTTATAATTATTGTAGAATAGATAGAGAGACTTATCACCAAGAACAATGAGAAACTGCTGTAGGTAACTTTAACTAGTTTCAGCTCTTGTTGGCTTAGAAGGGGTCAAAAGGGTTAAGTGTAAAAGACATAAATCAGCTTGGCATAGGCCATGTGTTGAGTGTCTCAGATGTCAACTATTGTATTTTCATTGAGAAAATACCGTTGTAACTTAAAGGGGAATTTCATAGATTCAGGTTCGAATCTACATGCCCAAACGAAATCCATTATTTTTTTTTCCCTCAAGTAAAACACACTCGCAACTATATATATATATATATATATATATATATATATATATATATATATATATATATATATATATGTGCATGTGTATACCTCTTTCACTGGTTTATAATCAGTTATGGATGTGAACATTAATGTGAGAACCCACAAAAAAATCTGATGCACTTGTGTGCACTAGGTTACTGATAACTCCCTTGCTGGTCACACCATTGTATATGCAAAGGTGTAATGATTGATCTGTCAGAAACCTGTAATCAATAATGATACTGTGCACCAATTGTGATATAAAATACCTTAAAAATAAACATCTTTGGCAATTGAAAGTTGAGTATCTTGGCCCAGAGATACAACATAGTGTCACTGGAAGGAAACGAACTCTTGTCTGCTCATCTGGTATCTTAATTTGAAATTATCGAATCATGATGATGTACATTGGCAAATAATGAATAGAAATAGATTGCAAAATGATGAAATCCTGGTTGTCTGCTATTTTTTTAACTATGTGTACTCACTCTTTGTTGGTAGAGACCATCACTGGTTTACTCCAATTGTACAGTTTGCTTGTGAGAAAAAAATAGAAGCTTGATATTTCAGGCACCAGGACCCTTCAGGGGAACTTTTTTTTTTTTTTCTTTTATCAGTTTATTTGGTCCTCTCTCTATTCAGAAATCAGCTCTTTTGAATGAAGATATTATTTAAATGATTTTAATAAATCCCATCATTGTTTACAGTTTGAAGATAATACACTTTTGTTATTGATAGGTCAATCATGCGTGGTTGTGATAATATGTGTTCCTATTGCATTGTGCCCTTTACACGGGGACGAGAACGGAGTAGGCCAGTGGATTCTATCCTGGAAGAAATTCGCATCTTATCAGATCAGGTAGGAGCATCTTTTGTTGGGTATAGATACAAATATAACTTATCATTCCTATATTTATAAACATTTTTGTATGAACGCTAAAATAGCTTAATACCTAATACAGTAACCCTTAATAACCTAATCCCAACCTATATTTATAAACATCCTTGTATACTTGCAGGTTTGCCTGGGTGGGTTGCTGTTTATGCTCATGTGGTGCAGCATACTTTACCTCAGTGATAGCAGTGAGCTTGCATGAACTTACCTCAAACCAGTCCTGTGTCTTGCACTGTTTCATACTAAAAGCCTTCAATGCAGTACTATGGATGGAGTTCCTGAGAGAATCCCATCTCAGCTATGCCTCTACATCTCAGAGATCTATGGAAAGGGTGTCCTCCATGAACTTGATGAACTCTTCCACTTTTTCTGAGTGTCATGTCAGTCACATTAATTCAAACTCATTTATGTCACACCTAATTTGCATATACATCAGATGAGCCTACTCCCATAAAAAAGAGTGACACTTGAAAAGCTACACTGTCACATTCTAATGATGGCAAGTAATTTGAAACTTAAAAGGCACTGTTGACCTTTACTTTGTGTGTGTGAATAAAATAATAATAATCATCATCATCATAGATTCAGTTTCCATACTGACATGGGTTGAACAGTTTGATGGGAGCTGGCCAGCTGAAGAGCTGCATGTCTATTTTAGCATGGTTTCTACAGCTGGATGCCAACCACTTTACAGAGTTTACTGGGTGCTTTTTTACAGCACAAGCATAGGTGCTTTTATGCAGCACTGGTATGAGTGCTTTTATGTGGCACCAGCAATCATGAGCCCACAAGGAATGCTCAGCTGGAGTGGGATGCAGGGGGACATGCCTGTGTGCAAGGACAACCACATATTTACTTATCTTGATGTGTCTTCTCAAGCACAGCAAACTGCCAGGGGTCACAGTCTTCTGTCATCCTCTCTGTGAGGCCCAACATCTGAAGATCTTTGGTTGAGAACCTCTATCGTCCATCAGAAATATCTCGTATTTTTAATTCCACCAGAATTATTTCTTTTTACTTCAATGTTACATTATATTTTCTTATTAGCCTCCATAAACTTCAGGGATGAAGTTTACTGAGGCTAATATAATGAATTTGAAAAATATCTAAAGGTGGCACCCTAGCATGATCACAGTTCAATGGCTAAAACCAGTAAATTAAGAAAGAATGTATGTATGATTTTGTCATTTATGTTACAGGGCATCAAGGAAGTCACACTTTTGGGTCAGAATGTGAATAGTTACCGTGACCTTTCCACATGGCAAAGTGATGTTGCCCTCAACCCCACACAGATGGCACCAGGCTTTAAAACAGTATATAAAACTAAAAAAGGAGGACTGCGTTTTGCTGACTTATTGGACAAAGTTGCTTCCATAAATCCAGAAATGCGAATCCGTTTTACATCACCTCATCCAAAGGATTTCCCAGATTCAGTAAGAAATGTTTATTTTCAATAGAAAGTTGATTTGGCTGCTATTTCTAATAGGTCAAGTAGTTGTACATAAAACTACTCTTGTATTGATGCTGGTACTTCTGAAGGCAATAGTTATCATTGCTTCATCTATGTGACTAGATTATCCAATGCATCATTTGCATTGGATACACAAATACGATTAATAAAGCAAAGTAAGCAATAATGGGTTTTTTTTTAATACCTTTTCTAAATTTTTAACTTTAAAACTTTTTTTTTTTTTTTTTTTTTTTTTTGCTAAGTGCACCAGTAATTGTACTTATTTCATCTTGTGTAGCAAAAAGTCAAAGATACTGAGAACTACCAAGCTAGAACATTCCTTTTTAACATGATGAGTTTTATATTTAGGTCATGGTACCTTGTTTTGTCATTTGAACAAAAAACTAGAACACAGAATATTTAACCTCCCAAACATTTTGCTTCCATTTCAATGATTTGATATAATTTTTTTGTTTCAAAAGAGAATTGTTATTTGTTATTATATCAATGCAAATTGAGTTTCTCCTGAATCTAGGTGTTGCAGTTAATCAAAGAAAAGCCCAATATTTGCAAACAGATTCACCTCCCTGCACAAAGTGGTAACAACTTTATCTTGGAACAGATGCGACGTGGATATACAAGAGAAGCTTATCTTGATCTTGTTCATCATATTCGTCATGTGATTCCAGGTAAAAAAAAAAAAGAAAGGCAACCTCAGAGATATGTCATTATTCTTAATTTTGTTTTATTGATTTTTTTTTTTTGATGCTTTGACATAGAAAAATATATAATTTCAACAACTGCACAGTAAAAAGAAACATTGCAGCCATTAATTATCTATTCACAACCTATGGTTACACTATCCATGTGTTTAAACTAAGGTTGAAAATAATTAAGGTAAGTAAAATGATGAAGTAAAATAGCTTCTTGAGTGCTGTTCTGAACATAACTTGAAATGGTTTTCTATGAAAATAGGAATGGAAGGTTCAAGTGTGTTGGTAGCAAACAGTTCAAAAGCCATAAATAATTAGTTAAAATTATCTGTAATTAGATGTCTAGAACTATTGCTCAGCGCATTGACACTTGCTTCCTTGGACTGTGGCCCAGTAGAAGTGGCTGTTACGTTGCATATTCGTTTCTTATATGGCAAAACATTTGTTTCTGATGCCTCAATAATTCTACAAGATCAACACCCTCAGAATAATACTTCTTTTTAATTTTTGGCACAAGGCCAGCAGTTTTGAAGAGAGTAGGCAGATGGATTACATTGCTCCCAGTCCTTGACTGGTACTTTATTGTATTGACCCCAGAAGGTTGGCTTTGGTGGTATTTGAACTGAGAATGTGAAGAACTGGAAGAAATTCTGCTAAGCATGTTTCCATCACACTAAAAATTCTGCCATCTCACTGCAATAGTAGTAGAGAACTAGAACTACACAGCCTCTCCACCAGCTTGCAACCAATTCTGAGAGAAGAATTGTTCTTATTACTTCGGCGATACTTTGCTAACCCTGGAAGGAAGAACTGATCAGTGAACATTACTACGATTTGAACTCTGGCTGCAAAGGACCAGAATAAAAACGCTGGATATTATTATCTCTGATACTTTAATGTTGTGGTTCTCCATTTCTTTGACTCTTTCTACCAGATATCAAAAAAAAATGACTCATACATTTAGTTGAAAATAGTAAAGTATGTAGGCGCAGAGGTGGCTGTGTGGTAAGAAGTTTGCTTCCCAACCACATCTTTCCAGGTTCAGTCCCACTGTGTGGCACCTTTGGTGATGGTCTTCTACTATAGCTTTGGGCTCACCAAAGCCTTTTGAGTGGATTTGGTAGACAAAAACTGAAAGAAGCCTGTTATAAGTATGTATGTATATATATGTGTGTGTGTGTGTGTGTGTGTATATATATATATATATATATATATATATATATATATATATATAATTTAGAGAAAAGAACCACAGTTCCTGAATTCATCCATGAAAATCCACATTCACATATAGAAAAATTGAATAAGTAAATACACTAAAAAGAACTATAATAAGCTACAAAGTAATAATTATTAAAATAATGAAATGACATGTATTTCATAACCAAATTTTCAAATAGAAAATAAAATAAAATAAAATCGATTAAAATACATTGATCGAAAATCAATTCTATTCAAAAATATAGCTAATCTTCTGGTCAAAATACAACAATAATAATAAAATGAATGTGTTCTCTATGTGGCTTGTGTGTTTTCTCGTCTACGTTTTGTTTGCAATGTCCTGTACCCAGATATGCACCTATACATACAGGTGGATGTCGGTATGCACATACCTGTACGTATATATGCATATACTCATTTACTATTTGTTTTTACATGACTGAACGCAGCGTCTCCAATTTGTAAGTAGTTTTCGTAACTTCATATTTTCCGACGCTACTCTATCTCTTTCTCTTTCTCTTCCTCTATCATTTTTTCCCCCTCTCGTTCTTCCTCTTTACTACTACGTATCTCACTTTACCCCTCTCGTTCTTCCTCTGTTACTACTGTGTATCTCTTTTTTCCCCCTCGTACTTCCTCTCTTTCCCTTTTCCTCTCGTTGCTCACCTATTCTTCTACTTCCTCCCTTTGTTTCTCCCTCTACCACTCTTTCTTCCCCTTATACCGGCATGGTCACATGCTTCCGGTCAATAATCCTTTTCTTCCTTGGCTATCGCCGAGCAAACACGCGAACTACTTCGTCCCTACTTTTAAGTTTGTGCCTCACAGTGTTCATACACACATAATTTTTCTCGTCTGGCTGTAAAGCCTTTTCTGTTTGTTTTCCTGTCTTGTTTTTTGTCCGCCACTACATTCCTCCATGGCAAGATTTAATTTGTGTATACAAATTTAATTTGCGGTCCATGGGAAGAGCCGTTTTAACGATGCGTCCTGCCCAGCTCTTCGAAACGCTGGTGTTAAAACGGGGGTAGCTGATGAAGTAGAATGTTCTCTATGTGGCTTGTGTGTTTTCTCGTCTACGTTTTGTTTGCAATGTCCTGTACCCAGATATGCACCTATACATACAGGTGGATGTCAGTATGCACATACCTGTACGTATATATGCATATACTCATTTACTATTTGTTATATATATATATATATATATATATATATATATATATATATATATATATATAAAACCAAAATAAGCAACAAGGATATCTAGAGGTAATGCAATACCATTGTTTCATGCAACTCCATTTAAGACACCTACATCCACACCATGCATGTCTCAGGCATTTTGGAAGGATATGAAAGAGCTGTGGGCCCCTGAAGCCCAAGCTGTTGCAGTATCTGGTCCTGTATTTTGATGGCGATGTTGGGATCTTTGGCACTATGCAGTGGCGCCCCATTCTGTAGTTTGAATAACTTTCAATGCCAAAGTTTGGTACAAGGCCTTCTAGGATTTTCCAGATGTATATCACTGCATATCTCTCCCGCCTTCGTTCCAGGGAGAAGAGTTTTAATTCTTTGAGTCTTTCCCAGAGCTGACATGTTGCATCGAGACGATTTTCTTGGTGTAGGTCTGTTGGATTGCTTCGAGTTCCGCCGTTGATTTTTTTATTGTGTTGAAACCATATTTGGGAGCAATAGTTTAAGCGGCTGAGTACATATGTCCTCCAGAGGATCACCAATGTCTCCTTTTCTCTTGTTTTGAAAGTTTGGAAAATCCAGCCAGTCAGCCGTCTCCATTTTATTACCAAATTGGTAATATCCACCTGGAAAGATGCATCATTGCTCATGTCAATGCCCAGGTCACGCACTGATTTTGATTCGGGGATTTCAATTCCTCCTGGGCCAGTGTATCCTATCTGTATGTCATTTAGCTTTGTGTGTTGGTAGCGTAGGGCCTGGAATTAAACTGCATGTTCTTCTCCTCAGCCCACCTGTACATTGCGTCCAACTCCCATTGCAGATGTGCAATATTTCCAGGATTTTGTATTGTTTGAGAGACTTTTGTGTCATCTGCATAGCTAGCAAGGGGGGGCTATCAGAGCAGCCAAGAACATGTCTGAGAGGGCCACTATGGTTGGTGTCATGGATGTCAGAAGGGAGAGAGGCCACTAGTGGGGCAAGGACATGATCAAGATATTTGGAAATAAGCTCGGTGGGGAAGTTACAGGCAGAAACAATGGGGCAGCCAGGGTTGTTAGGTTTGTGGATCTTGGGGAAGAAGTAAATGGTGGGGGTGCGGACAATGAGATTGGAGGCGGTGGGGGGGAGAACGGGAGAGGAGGAGATGAGCTCATGGATAGTGGAGGACACAGTCTGTTGGTAGCTGGTCGTGAAGTCAGAGAGCAATAGAAGGAGGTGTCTTGAAGTTGGCGGAGAGCTTCGGCCTTGTAGAGGTCCGCGCACCATACCACCACAGCTCCACCCTTGTTGGCCAGTTTTATAATGATGTCAGTGCGGCGTCGGAGAGATCGAAGGGCTGACAGTTCAGCTGGGGGAGATGTTGAGACAACGGGGACGCCTGGAAAAGTTAAACTGGTCCACAGCGCTGTGGCAGGCATGCCTATATATATATATATATATATATATATATACGTACATATATATATATACATATATACATATATATATATATATATATATATATATATATATATATATATATATATATATAAAAATGAGAATGTGTGTCTGTCTGTGTGAATCCCTAAAACTCGAGAACTACGCAACCAATTTCATTCAAATTTTACACATGCCTTACTTAGGGTTCCAGTTGTGTTTTAGTCAAAAAAATTTTTTTAACTTCTTGCAGAGTTTGAGCACACGGCAACATAATATCTCTTCCACTATTTAAGTATTACGTGTCAAAAGTGAAACAAAAACACTCATGTCAAATACTTTCACTTTAAAAATGAAACTATTCCACTAACTGAAACAATCACATTTCGATACTGTAATGACAGATACTTTCAGAGAGAGAGAGAGAGATGTATATGTATACATATAGATGTATATGTACACGTATATGTATAGATATATATATATATATATATATATATATATATATATATATATATATATATATATATATATAGA